>NC_092737.1:16659944-16764944 GCF_047496885.1 Scyliorhinus torazame
CTCTGTCTCTCTCTCTGTCACTCTCTCTGTCTCTCTCTCTCTCTCTGTCACTCTCTCTCTTTCTCTCGCTCTGTCTCTCTGTTGCTCTCTCTGTCTCTGTCTCTCTCTGTCACTCTCTCTCTTTCTCTCTCTCTGTCTCTCTCGCTCTCTCTCTCTGTCTCTGTCTCTCTCTCTGTCACTCTCTGTCTCTCTCTCTCTCTCTCTGTCGCTCTGTCTCTCTCTCTCTGTCTCTCTCTCTGTCTCTCTCTCTCTGTCTCTCTCTCTCTGTCCCTCTCTCTCTTTCTCTCTCTCTCTGTCGCTCTCTCTCTCTCTGTCTCTCTCTCTCTGTCGCTCTCTCTCTCTCTGTCTCTGTCTCTCTCTGTCTCTCTCTCTCTCTCTCTCTCTCTCTCTCTCTGTCACTCTCTCTCTCTGTCGCTCTCTCTCTCTCTCTGTCACTCTCTCTCTCTCTGTCTCTGTCTCTCTCTCTCTCTCTGTCTCTCTCTCTCTCCCTCTCTCTCTGTCTCTCTCTCTCTCTCTGTCTCTGTCTCTCTCTCTCTCTCTCTGTCTCTCTCTCTCTCTCTGTCTCTCTCTCTCTGTCACTCTCACCTCACAACGACAGCCCGGAGGCAACCCAGCTTGGGCTGTCAACGTGGGAGGGGGAATTGGCTGCTGGGTCTTTGACCTCTTCTTCGTTAACCCTTTCTCTGCCCATTCTGGTCTGCGGTTGTCACCCCCTGTAGCCCAGCCCTCTGGGGAACGTACCCCCTCCCCCTGATTCCCATCACTCCACCACCACCAGAGACTCTGCTCCCGGCTGTCCCGAAGGGGGGCTAAACTCCGTCTCCCTCTCTCTCTGTTTCTCTCTCTTTGTCTCCCTCTCTTTGCCTCTCTCCCTCTCTCTCTCTCACTCTCTACCTCTCTCTCTTTCTCTCCTTCTCTCTCTCTCTGTCTGTCTGTCTGTTTCTCTGTCTGTCTCCCTCTCTCTCTGTCTCTCTCTGTCTGTCTGTCTGTCTCTCTCTGTCTGTCTGTCTCTCTCTGTTTCTGCCTCTCTGTCTCTCCCTGTCTGTCTCTCCCTGTCTGTCTGTCTCTGCCTTTCTCTCCCTCTGTCTGTCTGTCTGTCTCTCTCTGTTTCTGTCTCTGTTTCTGTCTCTCTCTCCGTCTCCTCTCTCTCTGTCTGTCTATCTCTGTCTCTCTCTCTGTTTCTGTCTCTCTCTCTGTCCGTCTAGCTCTCTCTGTCTCTCTTGCCATAATATACACCAGTATATCATGGTGCAGACACACACTGATGGACATGCAGTGGGACCAATCAACACCGCAGCCAATCACCAGTGAGAGCACACGCACTATAAAGACAGGGGACATCAGAGTTCCCGATTTTGGGAGTAGCAGCCAGCAAGGAGCACAGAGCTCACAGCCTGCAACACAGACATTCACCATGTGCTGAGTGCATCAAGTGGTTAGGACTAGGCAAGGGTCTGTAGTTAAAGCTAGTGTCGTATTTACCCACAGTTCAAGTATGTTTAAATAGTTAACCTTGTAATAAAATAGAGTTGCACCACTTCCAGCGTTGGTGACCTGTTTGTGATCCAGAACACCCAACACAACATGGTACCACGAGTGGATGCATACTAGCACTTCTTGCACTACCTGCAAGTAATCTGCCTTCCGCCAGCATTCCGTCACCCTGCAACATGGACAACATCAGCCCGCCGCCGCCGCTCCGCATCGCCGGCAACCTCGGGGGCCAACTGGAAGATTTTCAAACAGCGCTTCCAGCTCTTCCTCGAAGCCACGGACAGGGCGGGCGCCTCGGACACCAGGAAGATCGCTCTCCTCCTCTCCACGGCCGGGGACCATGCCATCCACATCTTCAACTCTCTCGCCTTTGCAGATGACGAAGACAAGACGAAGTTTAAGACGGTTCTCCACAAATTTGACACTCACTTCAGCGCGGCGGTGAATGAAAGTTTTGAACGCTACGTGTTCCAGCAGCGTTTGCAGGGTAAGGACGAGCCTTTCCAATCCTTTTTAACGCACCTCCGCTTCCTTGCGCAATCTTGCAGCTACGGGCCCACCTCCGACTCCATGATACGCTTTTGTTTTACGATACCAGATCGTTTTCGGTGTTCAGTCGGACCCCCTACGTCAGCAGCTCCTCAAAGTTAAGCACCTCACCCTAGCAACCGCCATCGAGACCTGTGTCCTGCATGAAAATGCCACCAGTCGGTACTCCCATATACAAGCGGCTGAAACGGCAAGGTCCCCACGAGGCGGAACGGGTCCAAGTAATTGAACACCTCCAGGGCCTCAGCCTGGATGAAGGCGGCCATTTCACGCGCTTTTCGCGGACTCCCGCGCTTGTACGCACCAAACAAGGGGATGGCAACGTGGAGGAACGTAATGCACAGGCGCGCACCACGCAGGACCGTACCGCGCATGCGTGGTGGTGCAGCGAACGTGCTGGCATCACGACGTGCGGCAACTGTGGCTCCGCCCATTTAAAGCGGCAATGCCCCGCAAAATCTCGACAGTGCCTCCGATGTGGCAGACTTGGCCACTATGCTGCCTGCTGCCGAGCAGCTCAGCCTGCCAATTCACATCGCTTCAGCCCGCCTCGCAGGAATGTGCGGGCCATTCAACCCACGGTCACCGAGTCCGATTCCGACCTCCCACACAGCAGTGACACCGAGGACCCGAAGGCGCCTTTTCGAGTCGGTGTCGTAACGAAAAACAGGCTGTCCCCGAATCAAAGATACCAGCCGCTGTCGATGTACAGCATTGATCCAGACGATGAGTGGTGTGCCACCCTCTGTTGCTAACTTTCCGTTGGTTCAATTGCTCTGTTTTATTACCTTTGCTCTTGAGTCGCCAGGTATCTTTATGATACCACCATGAGGTTCAAGTCCGAGTAATGATCAATGACTCAATACACCGATTAGTAAGATTCAAATCAAAGCACATTTATTATACACAGTAATCGCTACTCATGCACAAATTCTACGTCTAAGCTACTTCTGCAACTAACAGGCCTATACTTAACTTCGGACTGGCCCACCAGGTCAGGGGAACAAATGGCCTTTCGTTCGGGTTCTGAGTCTGCGGGATTGGAAGTTGGTATGGATTGGTAGCTAGGAGCGCCTATCTCGTAGCGAGCGTTGAATTAAGACTTACTTCTGTCGGCGGTCACTGCACCGGCCACGGTCAATGTTGGCTCGCGTTGCTGGGTGACCCGGGCAGGACGCAGAGGTGAAGAGAGCGACTTGAACTTGGGGCTCAACTCTTATAGTCCCCAGGGGCTTCCCGCCTTTCGGGGCGGACCCTGTACCTGGTCCCAAGTGATTGGACTTTGTCCCAATCGCTTGGTTCGATTTTCTCCAATATTGGAGCGGTTCCCTGATCGATGGGCGGTCTTGAGGGGCTCGTTCACCTCCTTTGTGTTGGCTCCTGCTGGCGCCGAGGAGTCTGGCTTTGCTTTGTGTGTCCAAAATGGTACTTATTGTTCCCGGGGATTGCTCATCAGTATGTAGATGGCTGCTACTTTGTTATGCTGATGGTCGCTGGTATCGATGTTGTCTGGCCTTTTGCAGAGTTAAATACACAGCAAACCTGCAGCTGCTGGTTTCTGTCTATGTTGGCTGAATTTCCCATCAGCCTTTGCCGTTCGCCATTTTAAATCGGGAGCTGGCCAATTTAGGTGGCTACACCTCACGGTCAACTGGTCCCAAATACGATTCCGCCTGGACGCCGGTGCCTCCGCCAATCTCATGGCGTGGTCTGCTTTCCAAAGCCTTCGGGTTAAACCAACCATTCTCCCATCGGCCTGCCAGCTATTGGACGACAATGGCAACATCATTGCTGCCACCGGCTCGTGCCAACTCGAAGTGACGCGCAACTCACGAAAAGCCATCCTTCCTTTCGAGGTCGTGGGCTCCTCGAAGGACTCTCTGCTTGGCGCACAGGCGTGCAAACTGCTAAACCTCGTTCAAAGAGCACACTCTCTCCCGATGACACGTACGCCTTCCAGGATGCGGACTTCAGGGCGCAACTCGATGCCATCATCGACCAGCACCGCAACGTTTTCGAAGGCATGGGCACGCTCCCATATACTTACAAGATCATACTCAAACAAAACACCACGCCTGTGGTGCATGCACCTCGCAGAGTCCCAGCACCCCTCAAGGGCCGCCTCAAGCAGCAGCTGCAGGACCTCCAAGACCAAGGAGTGATCTCCAGAGTTACGGAACAAACCGACTGGGTCAGTTCCATGGTGTGCGTAAAGAAGCCTTCCGGCGAGCTCAGAATCTGCATTGACCCAAAGGATCTGAATCGCAACATAATGAGGGAGCATTACCCAATCCCCAAGCGCGAAGAGATTACATGCGAGATGGCTCGGGCCAAGCTCTTCACCAAACTCGACGCCTCGAAAGGATTCTGGCAAATTCAACTAGACAGGTCCAGCAGGAAACTCTGTACCTTTAACACCCCTTTTGGCAGATATTGTTACAACAGGATGCCGTTTGGGATCATATCTGCATCAGAAGTATTCCACAGGATCATGGACCAAATGATGGAAGGCATTGAAGATGTTCGCATCTATGTTGACGACATAATCATTTGGTCCACCACCCCGCAGGAGCATGTTAGTCGCCTCCAGCGCGTATTCAGACGTATACGGGAGCAGGGCCTACGCCTCAACAGAGCCAAATGGTCCTTCGGCCAGACGGAACTCAAGTTCCTAGGGGACCACATCTCCCAGTTGGGTGTGCGGCCGGATTGGATTGGGTTTGTTTATTGTCACGTGTACCGAGGTACAGTGAAAAGTATTTTTCTGCGAGCAGCTCAACAGATCATTAAGTACATGGGAAGAAAAGGGAATAACAGAAAATACATAATAGGGCAACACAACATATACAATGTAACTACGTAAGCACTGGCATCGGATGAAGCATACAGGGTGTAGTGTTAATGAGGTCAGTCCATAAGAGGGTCATTTAGGAGTCTGGTAACAGCCAAGGTGCGGACAAGGTAGCTGCCATCACAGCCATGAAAATGCCAGAGGACAAGAAGGCCCGTCCTCCGATTTCTGGGCATGGTCAACTTCCTAGGGAAGTTCATCCCTAACCTCGCCTCTTATACCACGGCTCTCAGGAACCTGGTCAGGAAGACGACTGACTTCCAATGGCTCCCTGCCCACGAGCGCGAATGGAGAGAACTCAAAACCAAACTGACCACGGCCCCGGTATTGGCCTTTTTCGATCCAGCGAAGGACATAAAAATTTAGACCGATGCCAGCCAATCTGGCATTGGGGCAGTGCCCCTGCAACGCGATGAGGCCTCATCATGGGCCCCCGTTGCATATGCGTCACGCGCCATGACCCCCACGGAGCAGCGCTACGCGCAGATAGAAAAGGAGTGCCTGGGCCTTTTGACCGGTGTCTTCAAGTTTCATGATTATATGTACGGCCTTCCCCAATTCACCATCGAGACCGACCATCGCCCGCTGGTCAATATAATACAAAAAGACTTGAACGACATGACCCCTTGCCTCCAGCGCATTCTGCTCAAACTCCGGCGATACGACTTTCAACTCGTATATACCCCGGGCAAAGACCTGATCATAGCCGACACTCTGTCCAGGGCAGTCAACACCCCATCTGCCCCAGCGGGATTCGTCTGCCAGGTTGACGCCCATGTGGCCTTCGTGGCCTCCAATCTACCGGATGAACGCCTCGTCCAGATTCGCCGCGAGGCTGCGGCTGACCCCCTGCTACAGCGTGTCATGCGCCACCTGACGGACGGGTGGCTCAAGGGCCAATGCCCGCAGTTCTACAATATCAGAGACGATCTGGCAGTAGTCGATGGTGTCCTCCTGAAGCTGGACGGCATCGTGATCCCGCACAGCATGCGCCAGCTCATCTTGGAACAGCTACACGAGGGCCATCTTGGCGTGGAGAAGTGCCGCCGACGGGCCCGAGAGGCAGTGTACTGGCCCGGCATCAATGACGACATCGCCAACACAGTGCTCAACTGCCCCACTTGTCAGCGCTTCCAGCCGGTCCAACCACGTGAGACCCTGCAGCCTCATGAGTTGGTCACGTCCCCTTGGTCCGAGGTCGGCATCGACCTGTTCCACGCGCTGGGCAGGGACTATGTCCTGATTGTAGACTACTTTTCAAACTACCCGGAGGTGGTACGCTTGCACAACATCACATCGTCTGCAGTCATCCGTGCCTGTAAGGACATCTTTGCTCGTCACGGCATCCCACTCACTGTTATATCGGACAATGGCCCCGGCTTCGCAAGCCAGGAATGGTCCAACTTTGCCAGGAGGTACAACTTTGTGCATGTGACATCCAGTCCCCTGTACCCCCAATCCAACGGCAAAGCGGAGAAGGGCGTCCACATAGTCAAACTCTGCAAGGCTGCCGATGCGGGATCCGACATCTACCTTGCCTTGCTGGCCTATCGTTTGGCCCCACTGTCCACTGGCCTGTCGCCAGCCCAGCTGCTCATGGGTCGCACCCTGAGGACGACGGTGCCGTCCATTCACGTCCCAGACCTCGACCATGTTCCGGTCCTTCGCCGGATGCAGCTGTCTCGTGCACAGCACAAGGCGGCTCATGACTCCCGTGCAACTGATCTCCCGGCTCTGGCTCCAGATGACAACGTCCGCATCCATCTTCCGGATGGTGGCTGATCTGCAACCGCTGTGGTCCTTCGGCAGGTGGCTCCCCGCTCGTTCCTGGTTCATCTACCGGATGGCTCCATTCGGCACCGCAATCGGCGTGCCCTTCGTCTCGTTCCGCGCTCGCTACGTGATCCTCCACCAGTGCCAGGCCCTACTGTTGTCCCTGACCTGCACTATGCAGAGATCCCGGTCACTCTGCACCCTCCTCACTCTGACGCACTCCAGCCCGCTCCTCAGCCGGCGGCTCCCGACCCACCCTTGAGGCGGTCAACCAGAATTCGTCGCCCACCTCAGAGACGTAATTTGTGAACTTTGCACTAATGGACTCTCTGGTTCTGTTCTTCTGTTTAATCGTTCAAGTGGTTTGTATATAGTGTTCATCTCGTTATTTGTGTGACACGCTGTTTTTCTGCACCAGGCACCTTCCCATGTAAATAGCTTAGTTTTATGTACATAGTCCTGTAAATATTTTGCACACACATAGTCAGGAACATTCACCACACACTATTTATTGTCACGCAGGCACATTTTTTTTATATAAAAGGGGGGGATGTCATAATATATACCGTAAGAAGTCTTACAACACCAGGTTAAAGTCCAACAGGTTTGTTTTGATGTCACTAGCTTTCGGAGCGCTGCTCCTTCCTCAGGTGAATGAAGAGGTCTGTTCCAGAAACACACATATAGACAGATTCAAAGATGCCAGACAATGCTTGGAATGCGAGCATTAGCAGGTGATTAAATCTTTACAGATCCAGAGATGGGGTAACCCCAGGTTAAAGAGGTGTGAATTGTGTCAAGCCAGGACAGTTGGTAGGATTTCGCAGGCCAGGTGGTGGGGGTTGAATGTAATGCAACATGAATCCCAGGTCCCGGTTGAGGCCGCACTCATGTGGATTTTAACCTGTTGAACTTTAACCTGGTGTTGTAAGACTTCTTACTGTGCTCACCCCAGTCCAACGCCGACATCTCCACATCATAATATACACCAGTATATCATATTGCAGACACACACTGATGGACACACAGTGGGACCAATCAACATACACAACACCGCAGCCAATCACCAGTGAGAGCACATGCACTATAAAGACAGGGGGCATCAGAGTTCCCGGTTTTGGGAGTAGCAGCCAGCAAGGAGCACAGAGCTCACAGCTTGCAACACAGACATTCACCATGTGCTGAGTGCATCAACTGGTTAGGACTAGGCAAAGGTCGATAGTTAAAGCTGGTATCGTATTTACCCACAGTTCAAGTATGTTTAAATAGTTAACCTTGTAATAAAATAGAGTTGCACCACTTCCAGTGTTGGTGACCTGTTTGTGATCCAGAACACCCAACACATCATCTCTTTGCTGTCTTTTTCTCTGTCTCTCTCTGTGTCTCTCTCTTTGTGTCCCTCTCTCCCTGTCTCTCTCTCTCTGTTTCTGTCTCTCTCTCAGTCTCCTCTCTCTCTGTCTGTCTATCTCTATCTCTCTGTCTCTCTCTCTCTCTCTTGTCTCTCTTTGCCGTCTTTTTCTCTGTCTTTCTCTCTCTGTCTCTCTCTCTCTGTTTCTGTCTCTCTCTCTCTGTCTCTCTCTCTCGTCTCTCTTTGCTGTCTTTTTCTCTGTCTCTCTCTCTGTCTCTCTCTTTGTGTCTCTCTCTCTCTGCCTCTCTCCCTGTCTCTCTCTCTCGCTGCCTTACTCTCTCTCTGCCTATTTCTCTTTATCTGCCCCTCTCTCTCTCTCTCCTGCCTCTTACTAGACCCAACCCCTTTCCTCTACAAGTGGCTCGGGCTCACTTTTTGTTCGATAATTGCGTCCGCGAGCAACTTTGGGCCATTTAACCCTGTCCTGGGTGGCTATCTAAATGCAGCTGGCTCTTGTTGCTACCGCTGGGCTGGGCCAGCATTTGTTGCCCGTCCCTAACTGCCTCTCGAGCCGAGTGGGTCTCGCTCGGCCATTCCTCGAGGGGGGCAGTTCAGAGTGTGACCACATTGGCTGTGGGGGTCTGGAGTCACATGTAGGCCAGACCGGGGTAAGGACGGCAGATTTCCTTCTCAATGTTATCCGTAATAAAAAAATTGAAAGGGCTGGGGTGGGGGGGGGGGGGGGGGGTGTGGGGGTGGGGGGTGTGGGGGTGGGGGGGGGGGGGGTGGAGGGGGGCGGGGGGGGGGTGTGGAGGGGGTGGGGGGGGGTGGAGGGGGAAAGTGGGGGGGCGGAGAGCTCAGCACAAAGGGCAACATTTGCAGGGAGAGGAACAGTTTACAGGCCCGATGTGGTTCACCTTTGGGGCCTACCAGAGGGAGAGACGTGACGTGTTTTCCTGCTGTTGAACAAGGGGGGGGGGAGTTGCAGATGGGCACAAGAGAAGGTCAGGGGTCGGTTAGAGGGGAGGAGCGATAAAATGGCAAAGGGCTCATTGGGACGCAGTCAGGCTAAGGAATGATGGTGTTAAAGATACAAAGATTTGGTCGGGGCAACTGCTCGCTTTCCGACCTTTATTCGGCGATTAACACATTCTGCTCTCTCGCTTTCAGACAGGGCTGACCTTTATTCTGCGATTAGCACATTCTGCTCCTTCACTTTCTGTACAGGGCTGGGTTTTTTTAATTTAAAAAAAATATATTTTATTCAAGTTTTTTGGCCAAACATAACAATACGTAGTGTTTCTTTTACACAACAATAAAGCAATATAAATAACCGTGGCCAGTTTTAAACAAATAAATAAATAATATATAAACAAAAACAAAACTGAATGGCAACTGCCTTGTCCAAAATAAATACTCTCCAAAAATACAATCCAACAATCCAATATACAATTACATATACCAAATACCTATACATATACAATAACATCCCTGAGAGCCCGTCCGATTCCTCCCCCCCACCCTTCACTCCCCCCCCCCCCCCCCACCCCGGGTTGCTGCTGTTATCTACTTCTTTTCCATTCCATCTATCTTTCTGCGAGGTGTTCGACGAACGGTTGCCACCGCCTGGTGAACCCCTGAGCCGACCCCCTTAACACGAACTTGATCCGTTCTAACTTTATGAACCCCGCCATATCGTTTATCCAGGTCTCCACCCCCGGGGGTTTGGCTTCCTTCCACATTAACAATATCCTGCGCCGGGCTACTAGGGACGCAAAGGCCAACACGTCAGCCTCTCTCGCCTCCTGCACTCCCGGCTATTCTGCAACCCCAAATATAGCCAACCCCCAGCTTGGTTCGACCCGGACCCCCACCACCTTCGAAAGCACCTTTGCCACCCCCACCCAGAACCCCTGTAGTGCCGGGCATGACCAGAACATGTGGGTGTGATTCGCTGGGCCTCTCAAGCATCTCGCACACCTATGCTCTACCCCCAAAAATTTACTAAGCCGTGCTCCAGTCATATGCGCCCTGTGTAATACCTTAAATTGTATCAGGCTTAGCCTGGCACACGAGGACGATGAGTTTACCCTACGTAGGGCATCAGCCCCTCCTCAATCTCCTCCCCCAGTTCTTCTTCCCATTTCCCTTTCAGCTCATCTACCATGATCTCCCCCTCGTCCCTCATCTCCCTGTATATGTCCGCCATCTTACCGTCCCCCACCCATGTCTCTGAGATCACTCTATCCTGCACTTCCTGCGTTGGGAGCTGCGGGAATTCCCTCACCTGTTGCCTCGCAAAAGCCCTCAATTGCATATATCGAAATGCATTCCCTTGGGGCAACCCATATTTCTCCGTCAGCGCTCCCAGACTCGCAAATGTCCCATCTACAAATAGATCTCTTACTTGTACTACCCCAGCTCTTTGCCATGCTCCAAATCCCCCATCCATTCTCCCCGGAACAAACCTATGATTGTTTCTTATCGGGGACCGCACCGAAGCTCCCATCCCTCCCCTATGCCGTCTCCACTGCCCCCAAATTTTCAATGTAGCCACCACCACCGGGCTTGTGGTGTATTTCTTCGGTGAGAACGGCAACGGCGCCGTCACCATTGCTTGCAGGCTAGTCCCCCTACAGGACGCCCTCTCCAATCTCTTCCACGCCGCTCCCTCCCCTTCTCCCATCCACTTACACACCATTTAAATATTGGCGGCCCAGTAGTACTCACTTAGGCTCGGTAGTGCTAGCCCCCCCCTACTACGCTGCAAAAATCCCCTCCTCACTCGCCGGGTCTTCCCGGCCCACACAAAACTCATAATACTCATCTCGATTCTTTTGAAAAAAGCCTTCGTGACCACCACCGGGAGGCACTGAAACACAAAAAGGAATCTCGGGAGGACCACCATTTTAACCGCCTGCACCCTACCTGCCAATGACAGGGACACCATGTCCCATCTCTTAAAGTCCTCCTCCATCTGTTCCACCAACCGCGTTAAATTAAGCCTGTGTAATGTACCCCAATTCTTGGCTATCTGGATCCCCAGATAACGAAAGTCCCTTGTTACCTTCCTCAACGGTAAATCCTCTATTTCTCTACTCTGCTCCCCTGGATGCACCACAAACAACTCACTTTTCCCCATGTTCAATTTATACCCTGAAAAATCCCCAAACTCCCCAAGTATCCGCATTATCTCTGGCATCCCCTCCGCCGGGTCCGCCACATATAGCAACAAATCATCCACATACAGAGATACCCGGCGTTCTTCTCCTCCCCTGAGTACTCCCCTCCACTTCCTGGAACCCCTCAATGCTATGGCCAGGGGCTCAATCGCCAGTGCAAACAATAACGGGGACAGAGGACATCCCTGCCTCGTCCCTCTATGGAGCCGAAAATAATCAGACCCCCGTCCATTCGTGACCACGCTCGCCATCGGGGCCCTATACAACAACTGTACCCACCTGATATACCCGTCCCCAAAGCCAAATCTCTTCAACACCTCCCACAAATAATCCCACTCCACTCTATCAAATTGCTTTCTCGGCATCCATCGCCACCACTATCTCCGCTTCCCCCTCTGGTGGGGGCATCATCATTACCCCTAGCAGCCTCCGTATATTTGTATTTAGCTGTCTCCCCTTCACAAACCCAGTTTGGTCCTCATGGACCACCCCCAGGACACATCCTCTATCCTCATTGCCATTACCTTGGCCAGAATCTTAGCATCCACATTCAGGAGGGAAATGGGCTTGTAGGACCCGCATTGCAGCGGGTCTTTTTCCTTCTTTAGGAGGAGCGATATCGTTGCCTCTGACATAGTCGGGGGCAGCTGCCCCCTTTCCCTCGCCTCATTAAAGGTTCTCATCAGTAGCGGGGCCAGCAAGTCCAAATATTTCCTATAGAATTCAACTGGGAATCCGTCTGGTCCCGGGGCCTTCGCCGCCTGCATGCTTCCAATCCCTTTCACTACTTCCTCCGTCTCAATCTGTGCTCCCAGCCCCACTCTCTCCTGTTCCTCCACCTTAGGAAATTCCAGCTGATCCAGAAAGCACATCATTCTCTCCTTCCCGTCCGGGGGCTGCGCTTCATATAATCTTTCATAAAATGCCTTGAACACTCCATTCACTGTCTCCGCTCCCCGCTCCATCTCCCCCCCCTATCTCCCTCGCTGCTCCCCTTTTCCTCAATTGGTGGGCCAACAACCTACTCGCCTTCTCCCCATATTCGTACTGTACACCCTGTGCCTTCCTCCATTGTGCCTCTGCCTTACCCGTAGTCAACAAGTCAAATTCTATATGTAGCCTTTGCCTTTCCCTGTACAGTCCCTCCTCCGGTGCCTCCGCGTATTGTCTGTCCACCCTCAGCAGTTCTTTCAACAACCGCTCCCTTTCCCTACCCTCCTGCTTTCCTTTATGTGACCTAATAGATATCAGCTCCCCTCTAACCACTGCCTTCAGTGCCTCCCAGACCACTCCCACCTGTACCTCCCCATTATCATTAATTTCCAAGTACACCCCCTCACCCTTAAACACACCCCCTCATCTGCCAATAATCCCATGTCCATTCTCCAGGGTGGAAGCTGTTGTTTTTCTTCCCCTATCTCCAGGTCCACCCAGTGTGGAGCATGATCCGAGATGGCTATAGCGTGTACTCTGTCCCCGTCACCTTTGGGATCTGTGCCCTTCCCAAAACAAAAAAATCTATTCGTAAAAATACTTTATGTACATAGGAGAAAAACAAAAACTCCTTACTCCTAGGTCTACTAAATCTCCAGGGATCTACTCCTCCCATCTGCACCATAAAATCCTTAAGCACCCTCGCTGCAGCCGGCCTCCTTCCGGTCCTGGACCTCGATCTGTCCAGCCCTGGGTCCAGCACCGTATTAAAGTCTCCACCCATTACCAACTTCCCAACCTCTAGGTTCGGGATTCGTCCTAACATATGCCTCATAAAGTTGGCATCATCCCAGTTTGGGGCATACACGTTCACCAGTACCACTGCCTCCCCTTGCAGTTTGCCACTCACCATCACGTATCTGCCTCCACTATCCGCTACTATAGTCTTTGCCTCAAACATTACCCGCTTCCCCACTAGTATGGGCACCCCCCTGTTTTTTGCATCTAGCCCCGAATGAAACACCTGCCCCACCCATCCTTTGCGAAGTCTAACCTGGTCTGTCAGCTTCAGATGCGTCTCCTGAAGCATAACCACATCTGCCTTAAGTTTCTTTAGGTGTGCGAGTACCCGTGCCCTCTTAATCGGCCCGTTCAGCCCTCTCACATTCCACATGATCAACCGGGTTGGGGGGCTCTTTACCCCCGCCCTTGACGACTAGCCATTTCCTTTTTCAATCCAGCTCCTCACCCGGTTCCCACGTAGCTGTATCCCCCCCAGGCGGCGCCCCCCCCGCCCCGACCCCCCCCTCCCATACCAGCTCCCCCTTCTCCCCAGCAGCAGCAACCCAGTTAACCCCCCCCCGCTAGATCCCAAACTAGCGTAATTGCACCCCCCATGTTACTCCCAGAAGTCAGCAAACTCTGGCCGACCTCTGCTTCCCCCCGTGACCTCAGCTCACACTGTGCAAGGCCCCCTCCTTCCTGCTTCCCTGTTCCCGCCATGATTACCATAGCGCGGGAACAAAGCCCGCGCTTCCCCTTTTGGCCCCGCCCCCAATGGCCGGCGCCCACAGCTCCTCATCCTCCCTCACCCCCTCCCCCACGACATGGGGAAGAGAGAGAAGTTACAGGGTCGCAGGTTTAACAATCTGGGAAGTCTTCTCTTCCCCCTTTTCCCCCCTTCATCCCACAAATTCACCCCCCCCACTTTTGTCCCAAACGTTCTTTTTCTGGCCCGCTCACTCCAGCTTCTCCTCGACAATAAATGTCCATGCCTCGTCTGCCATTTCGAAATAGTGGTGTTTCCCTAGATGTGTGACCCACAGTCTTGCCGGTTGCAACATTCCGAATTTGACCTTCCTTTTATGCAACACCGCCTTGGCCCGATTAAAGCTTGCCCTCCTTCTCGCCACCTCCGCACTCCAATCTTGATACACGCGGATCACCGCATTCTCCCACCTACTGTTCCGAGGTTTCTTGGCCCATCTGAGGACCATCTCTCTGTCCTTGTATCGGAGAAACCTCACAACTATTGCTCGAGGAATTTCTCCAGCCCTCGGTCTTCGCGTCATAACTCGATAGGCTCCCTCCACCTCCAGCGGACCCGTCGGGGCCTCCGATCCCATTAACGAATGCAGCATCGTGCTCACATATGCCCCGACGTCCGCCCCTTCTGCACCTTCGGGAAGACCAAGAATCCTTAAGTTCTTCCTCCTCGCATTGTTCTCCAGCACCTCCAGCCTTTCCACACATCTTTTGTGTTGTGCCTCGTGGATCTCCGTTTTCACCACCAGGCCCTGTATGTCGTCCTCATTCTCAGCAGCCTTTGCCTTCACGACCCGAAGCTCCTGTTCCTGGGTCTTTTGCTCCTCCTTTAGCCCCTCAATCGCTTGTAATATCCGGGCCAACAGCTCCTTCTTCATCTCCTTTTTGAGTTCATCTACGCAACGCCGCAGGAACTCTTGTTGGTCAGGGCCCCATATTAAACTGCCTCCTTCCGACGCCATCTTGCTTTGTGCCTGCCTTCCTGGCCGCTGCTCTTGAGGATCCACCGCAATCCGGCTACTTTCCTCTCTTTTTTCCATCCGTGTCCAGGGGGGATTCCCTTCTGGATTACCGCACAGTGTTATTTGCCGTTAAAATTGCCGATGGGGCTCCTATCAAGAGCACAAAAGTCCGTTCCACCTGGAGCTGCCGAAACGTGCAACTTAGCTGGTCATCGCCGCCCCCGGAAGTCTGTACAGGGCTTGTTGATAGACATGTGTCTTTACATCAAGCCACAGAGAGGAGTAAAGAATGAAGATGTTGCAGGAGAGAACATTCCGCTAGTTGGAACAGGAGACCTCAGACATTTTGGCTCCAGAGAGAGAGAGATGGGGTGGGACTCGGTTTGACTGGTTGGTAGCCAATTAATTGGCCAAAAGGCCCCACTCTGCCCCGGAACAGCTGGTGTTTGGATCCTACCACAGTGCGATGATTCTCAAAGACCTCGGGAGTAGTTGAGTCTGTGACGAAAGGGAGATATTAGAAACTTGGGCCAGAAAGTGAACCGAAGATGTAGTCGGCAACTTAGGGGTTAACAGACTGAGAGACAAACTGCTGGTATGGAGTCAGAGGGATACGTTCACACTTGGCCTGAGATTGTCCCATTCAGACTTAAACTTGTTAGTGGGAGTACACAGGATGCCTGTGTTCAGCAATGGTATATCACTCAAAATCCATTGTCCTTCAGGACACTCTTGTATGACCAGCTATTAGCCCGTTACAGAGTCTGATGGCCTCCTTCGTCTGTAAATGGGAGGTTATTTGCACATGATTACCATGGCTCTGTTCTTTTGTTTAAAAGGGAGTGGGAAATCAAACAACCAAGATAACAATGATGGGTTCAAGCCTGGACATGGCAGGAGAGAACCTTTGCTTGAGGGACTGGGAGGAGCTCAGAGAGAGAGAGAGGGAAAGAATCCTGTTTGAACAGGCAAGGATAAGGTTTTGAAAAGCCACAGAGAGAAGTCATGGAAATCTGTTCCAGAGACAGGCTTGCAAAAAGGATTCTGAATGAACAGCATTAACAACAGAGAAATTGCCTCATAAATGCAAGTATCACCTTTGCCCTGCTGTGTAAGTGGAAGTGGAGCTGTATGTTCATTGGAAGTGCTGTTTAATGGAAACTCACCTGTTATGATTAAGAAACTGCATGTAATCTGTTGTCGTTAGGGTTGTTATTTAAAAGTAAAATATTGTTTTTCTTTTGTTTTAATAAAGTTTGTTTATGAATAAAATCTACAGTAAAAAACTTAAACTGGGAGCAAAGTTTGAAGAGGTGAAAGGTGCTTGAAAGAACCATCTAAACATAGACTCTTTTTCCTTTTACTTACGTTTTTTACCCCTCTCCTGCCCTCTGTGTTTGTCTGTCTTATGGGTGCGTGAAGAGGGTGGGGGCAAGTTACCTTAGTTAGCTAAGTTAGGGAATTAGTTAGCTAGCTGTATTTGCTGAATTTTTCATTATACCTCTTGGTATTAATAAGCAGGAATTGAGGGCAGCACGGTGTCGCAGTGGTTGGCACGTTCTCCCCGTTTTTGGGTGGGTTAGGGTTAGGGGAGAATGTGCAAACTCCACACGGACAGTAACCCAGAGCCGGGTTCGAGCCTGGGACCTCGGCGCCGTGAGGCAGCAGCGCTAACCCACTGCGCCACCGCGCCGCCCTCCCACAACCCAAAGATGTGCAGGCGAGGTGGATTGGCCACTCTAAATTGGCCCTTAATTGGGAAAAAAAGAATTGGAAATGCTCTGCATTTATAAAAAAAATAAACAGCAATTGGGCCCGATCTTCCCAAAACAGTGCACTGTCCCCGAACGAGCGTGTTTAGCCGCATGTTTCCCGGCACTCCCAGTGTGGGCATCCAACGCGACTCGCTTTGATTAAGGGGCGTAAACGGGTAACAGGCGGCCAAGGCCGCACATAGCCCAATTGTGCGAGAGATCGGGATGCCTTTTTTAAATGCCCCCCCCCACACACACACACACACACACAAAACGGGTAACACTAGCCCGATCGCGCGCACACGCTGAAAATGACAGCTTGGCCCCTTGGCAGTGCCAGGCTGGCACCCAGGTTGAACCAGCCGTGCCAGGATACCAGCCTGCCCGAAGGCCATGCAGCTGGTGGCCTCCCATCGCCTCGGCGACCCCCCCCCCCCCCCCCCCCCCCAGGAGTGCCGTTACGTCTGGTCCCCGTTTTGTGGGCAGCACGACGGCACCGTGGGTTAGCACTGCGGCCTCACAGCTCCAGGGTCCCAGGTTCGATTCCCGTCCCGGCTTGGGTTACTGTCTGTGCGGAGTCTGCACGTTCTCCCCCGTGTGTGCGTGGGTTTCCTCCGGGTGCTCCGGTTTCCTCCCACAGTCCAAAGACGTGCAGGTTAGGGTGGATTGGCCGCGATAAATTGCCCGTTAGTGTCCAAAAAGGTTAGGAGGGGTTACTGGGTTATGGGGACAGGGGGGAAGTGAGGGCTTAAGTGGGTCGGTGCAGACTCGATGGGCCGAATGGCCTCCTTCTGCGCTGTATGTTCTAATATGCTGATTTGCCAAAATCTGACCCCCCCCCCCATTGCGAGGCATTGCAAGCCAGGTAGATCCCGGGAACGGGATCTCCGGGCATTCACCGGCCTCACCGCCGCGTCGCCTGGCCAGGGGACTGCGCTCGTTGTGTTTCAACTTACAAACCGGGTGACTGTAATTCCATCACCGTCCATTCAAGGATGAATTCGGCAAGCGTTGTCAAACAGGGTGATCTGCCTCCCCGTTTCCCCCCTCTGGCGGCTTCCTGACTGTGGGGCCCCCTCATGTGGCGGATTCCAGAACTGCGGCCGAGTCACCTGGCTCTCTCTCGCCACCGTGTGGCTGTCCAGAGGGTTTACCGCCGGGCTGTCGGAGAACATGAAGCCCTCACTGTGAAGAAATGCTGCCCGCAGTGCTTCACACAGCAGGGTGAAAGGGCGGTTTCTGTATAATTCTACGTCATTTAGTTTTTGGTTATGTTGGTGGACCCTACTTGCGCCTTGAGAAGGTGTTGGGTACAGTTAGTCAAGAAAAATGTAATGTATCTAAGTTACAACTGTTTATAAATATGAGAAAAGCCGCCTTCTTTGAGCCGCTGCAGTCCCTGTGGTGTAGGTACACCCACTGTGCTGTCAGGGAGGGAGGGGATTTTGACCCAGCGAAGGAACGGCCGATACATTTCCCAGTCGGGGCGGTGAGCGACTCGGAGGGGGACCTCCAGGTGGTGGGGTCCCCAGGTATCTGCTGCCCTCGTCCTTCTAGATGGTAGAGGTGGTGGGTTTGGAAGGTGCTGCCTGAGGAGCCTTGGTGAGTTGCTGCAGTGCATCTTGTAGACGGTACACACGGCTGCCGCTGTGCGTCGGTGGGGGAGGGAGTGAATGTTTGTGGGAGGGGAGCCAATCAAGCGGGGCTGCTTTGTCCTGGATATTAAACTCCTGAACACGGGAAAAATGCTTCTGACCATCAACAAACATTGTCAGCAGATTCTAAAAGTTTTACTCCGTATCTAACCCCGTGCTGTATCTGTCCTGGGAGTGTTTGATGGGGACAGTGTAGAGGGAGCTTTACTCTGTATCTAACCCCGTGCTGTATCTGTCCTGGGAGTGTTTGATGGGGACAGTGTAGAGGGAGCTTTACTCTGTATCTAACCCCGTGCTGTACCTGTCCTGGGAGTGTTTGATGGGGACAGTGTAGAGGGAGCTTTACTCTGTATCTAGCCTCGTGCTGTACCTGTCCTGGGAGTGTTTGATGGGGACAGTGCAGAGGGAGCTTTACTCGGTATCTAACCCTGTGCTGTACATATCCTGGGAGTGTTGGATGGGAACAGTGTAGAGGGAGCTTTACTCTGTATCTAACCCCGTGCTGTACCTGTCCTGGGAGTGTTTGATGGAGACAGTGTGGAGGGAGCTTTACTCTGTATCTAACCCCGTGCTGTACCTGTCCTGGGAGTGTTTGGTGGGGACAGTGTAGAGGGAGCTTTACTCTGTATCTAACCCCATGCTGTACCTGTCCTGGGAGTGTTTGATGGGGACAGTGTAGAGGGAGCTTTACTCTGTATCTAACCCCGTGCTGTACCTGTCCTGGGAGTGTTTGATGGGGACAGTGTAGAGGGAGCTTTACTCTGTATCTAACCCCGAGCTGTACCTGTCCTGGGAGTGTTTGATGGGGACAGCGTAGAGGGTGCTTTACTCTGTATCTAACCCCATGCTTTACCTGTCCTGGGAGTGTTTGATGGGGACAGTGTAGAGGGAGCTTTACTCTGTATCTAACCCCGTGCTGTACCTGTCCTGGGAGTGTTTGATGGGGAGAGTCGGTACCCCCCCTGTCAATGGCTTTGAAGATGACGTCTGGTCTCAATCTGTTTATTTTTTTAAAATATATATTTATTAGAGTTTTTGACCAACACAATTTTTCTCCCTTACAAACAATAACCCCCCCCACCGTAACAAAAAAAAAAACGAGAAATCGCGCATGGCAAAATGATATATTTACACAGCTTTGTACACTGGCCCTCTCCCATACGTGCCAGTTTCCCCAACCCTTCAAGTTATCTCCTGCTCATCCACCCTCCCAGGCAGCCCCCCCTTTCCTCCCCCCCCCCCCTCCCAGGACGTCCCCTCCACCTCCCCCAAAGGTTGCTGCTGCTGCTGCTGACCGACCTTCCTCTAACGCTCCCCGAGGTAGTCTAGGAACGGTTGCCACCGCCTGTAGAACCCCTGCGCAGACCCTCTCAAGGCGAACTTAATCCTCTCCAACTTTATGAACCCAGCCATGTCGTTTATCCAGGCCTCCACGCTGGGGGGCTTCGCCTCCTTCCACATTAGCAAGATCCTTCGCCGGGCTACTAGGGACGCAAAGGCCAGAATGCCGGCCTCTTTCGCCTCCTGCACTCCCGGTTCGTCCACTACTCCAAATAGTGCTAGCCCCCAGCTTGGCTTGACCCGGACTTTCACCACCTGAGATATTGCTCCCGCCACTCCTCTCCAGAACCCCTCCAGTGCCGGGCATGACCAAAACATATGGACATGGTTCGCCGGGCTCCCTGAGCACCTTCCACATCTGTCCTCTACCCCAAAGAACCTACTCAACCTCGCCCCCGTCAAGTGCGCTCTGTGGACCACCTTAAATTGTATCAGGCTGAGCCTGGCACACGAGGAGGAGGAATTAACCCTACCCAGGGCATCAGCCCACAGACCTTCCTCGATCTCCTCCCCCAGCTCCTCCTCACATTTACTCTTCAACTCTTCTACCAGCGCGTCCCCCTCTTCTTTCAACTCCTGGTGTATTTCCGACACCTTGCCCTCCCCGACCCATACACCCGAGATCACCCTATCTTGAACTTCTTGTGCCTGGAGCAACGGGAATTCCCTTACCTGCCGCCTCACAAAAGCCCTCACCTGCATATATCTAAAGGCATTTCCCGGGGGTAACTCGAACTTCTCCTCCAGTGCCCCTAGGCTCGCAAATTTCCCGTCGATGAACAGGTCCCCCATTCTTCTAATCCCCGCCCGCTGCCAGCTCTGGAACCCCCCGTCCATCTTCCCCGGGACAAACCGGTGGTTACCCCTGATCGGGGACCACACCGATGCTCCCATTGCACCCCGGTGCCGTCTCCACTGGCCCCAGATCCTTAGCGTTGTCGCCACCACCGGGCTCGTGGTATACTTTGTCGGCGAGAGCGGCAGCGGTGCCGTCACCAACGCCCCCAGGCTCGTTCCTTTACAGGACGCCATCTCCATCCTCTTCCATGCCGCCCCCTCTCCCTCCATAACCCACTTGCGGATCATCGCCACATTTGCTGCCCAGTAGTAGCCCCCTAGGTTTGGCAGCGCCAACCCTCCTCAGTCCCTGCTGCGTTCCAGGAACCCTCTCCTTACCCTCAGGGTCTTATTCGCCCACACAAACCCCATGATACTCCTACCTACTCTCTTGAAAAAGCCCTTAGTGATCACGATGGGAAGGCACTGAAACACAAACAGAAACCTCGGAAGGACCACCATTTTGACCGACTGCACCCTACCCGCCAGCGAGAGCGGTAACATGTCCCATCTTTTGAGGTCCTCCTCCATTTGGTCCACCAACCTCGTCAGATTCAATTTGTGTAGGGCCCCCCAACTCCTGGCTATCTGGATCCCCAGATACCGAAAACTCCCCGCCCTCCTCAGCGGTAGGTCCCCTATCCCTCTTTCTTGGTCCCCTGCCTGTAGTACAAAAAGCTCACTCTTCCCTACATTGAGCTTATAGCCCGAGAACTCCCTAAGAGTCTGCATGACCTCCACCATCCCCTCCATTGGGTCCGCCACGTACAGCAACAGGTCATCCGCGTATAGCGACACCCAATGCTCTTCTCCCCCTCGGACAACCCCCCTTCATTTATTAGACTCCCTCAGTGATATGGCCAAGGGTTCGATCGCCAATGCAAACAACAGGGGGGACAGGGGGCACCCCTGCCTCGTTCCTCGGTACAGCCGAAAGTACTCCGACCTCCGCCGGTTCGTCACCACACTTGCCCCTGGGGCGCTGTAAAGGAGCTTAACCCAGCTGATAAACCCCCCCCCGAACTCAAACCTACGCAGCACCTCCCAGAGGTACTCCCACTCTACTCGGTCAAAGGCCTTCTCCGCGTCCATAGCTGCCACTATCTCCACCTCTCCCTCCTCCGATTACATCATTATCACGTTTAAGAGCCGCCGCACATTGGTGTTTAATTGCCTGCCCTTTACGAATCCCGTCTGGTCCTCATGAATCACCCCCGGGACACAATCCTCAATCCTCGTGGCCAGCACTTTTGCCAGTAACTTAGCGTCCACATTGAGGAGCGAGATCGGCCTACACGATCCACATTGCAATGGGTCCTTGTCTCGCTTTAGAATCAAGGAAATTGTCGCCTCCGACATTGTCTTGTTAAAGGTCCTCACTAGTAGCGGGGCCAACAGGTCTACGTACTTTCTGTAGAACTCCACTGGGAACCCGTCCGGTCCCGGGGCCTTCCCCGCCTGCATACACCCCAAACCCTTGCTCAGCTCCTCCAACCCGATTGGTGCCCCCAAACCAGCCACCTCTTGCTCCTCCACCCTCGGGAACCTCAGTTGATCTAGGAATCGTCTCATCCCCTCTTCCCCCCCTGGGGGCTGGGATCTGTACAGCTCTTCATAGAAGGCCTTGAATACCTTGTTTATTTTCGTTACACTCCGAACCGTGGCTCCCCTTCCATCTTTGATTCCCCCTATTTCCCTCGCTGCCGTCCTCTTACGGAGCTGGTGCGCCAGCATCTGACTAGCCTTTTCCCCGTACTCGTAGGTCGCCCCCTGCGCCTTCCTCCACTGTGCCTCCGCCTTCCCTGTGGTCAACAGGTCAAACTCCGTCTGGAGCCGTCGCCTTTCCCCAAGTCATCTTTCCTCCGGGGCCTCTGCGTATCTCCTGTCCACTCTCAAGATCTCCCCCACTAACCTCTCCCTTTCCATGCCCTCTGTCTTCTCCCTATGAGCCCTGATGGAAATTAGCTCTCCCCTGATCACCGCCTTCAACGCCTCCCATACCAGCCCCACCCGCACCTCCCCGTTGTCGTTGGCCTCCAAGTACCTTTCGATCCACCCCCTCACCTTCCCACACACCACCTCGTCCGCCAGCAGTCCCACATCCAGCCGCCACAGCGGGCGTTGGTCCCTCTCCTCTCCCAGCCCCATTTCCACCCAGTGCGGGGCGTGGTCCGAAACGGCTATGGCCGAATACTCCGTCCCCTCCACCCTCGGGATGAGCGCCCTGCCCAGAACAAAGAAATCTATCCGGGAGTAGGCTTTGTGCACGTGGGAGAAGAAAGAAAATTCCCTGGCCTGCGGCCTTGCAAACCTCCCCCCATCTGATCCATAAACCCCCTGAGCACCTTGGCCGCCGCCGGCCTCTTTCCAGTCCTTGATTTGGAGCGGTCCAGTGCTGGATCCAACACTGTATTGAAGTCCCCTCCCATTATCAGGCCTCCTATCTCCAGGTCCGGAATGCGCCCCAACATGCGCTTCATGAATCCAGCATCATCCCAGTTCGGGGCGTATACATTTACCAACACCACCCACGTCCCTTGCAACCTACCGCTCACCATCACGTATCGCCCTCCATTGTCCGCTACGATAGTCTTGGCCTCAAATGACACCCGCTTTCCCACCAAAATTGCCACCCCTCTATTTTTCGCGTCCAGTCCCGAGTGAAATACCTGTCCTACCCATCCCTTTCTTAACCTAACCTGGTCCGCCACCTTCAGGTGTGTCTCTTGGAGCATGGCCACGTCTGCCTTCAGTCCCTTCAAGTGCGCGAACACTCGAGCCCTCTTCACCGGCCCATTCAGGCCCCTCACATTCCACGTTATCAGCCGGATTGGAGGGGCTCCCCCCCCCCCGCCGACTAGCCATTTCTGGGCCAGTCCCGTGTCCGCGTCTCCCTCGCCCTCCAGTCCCCCAGCCGGGGGACCTCCATCCCGACCACCTCTTCTGTGTCCCCTTCCCTTTCGGCCAGTGCAGCAGCAACCCTTTCCGCCCCCCTCCCCTTCCTTCTCCCCCTCCCCCCCCTCCCCTCCCCCCGCTAGACCCCTGTCTAGCTTTTTTGCTCCCCCCCCATGTCACTCCCGTAAGTCAGTTGACACCTGCTGACCCCGGCTTCCCCCGCCGTCCCTTTGACCGCCCCCCCGTGTGGGAGTCTCCCAATCAATCCTTCGTTCCCCTTCCCGCCTTTTATCCCGCGCGCGGGGAAAAAAAACCGCGCTTTCCAAAGCCCGCCCCGCCCCCTCTGGCGCAGCTCCTGTCGCGGCCTAGTCTCTCTCCCCCAGCCCATATAACATTTCCTGCGCGTGGGTGACCCCCTATATACAACAACCATCACACATCAAACCTCAAACACCCCCCACCCTCACAAACCCTCAGTTAGAGTCCAACTTTTCAGCTTGTATAAAGGTCCACGCCTCCTCAGGCGTTTCAAAGTAGTAGTGTTGGTCCTTGTATGTAACCCACAGCATGGCTGCAGCATTCCAAATTTCACTCCTTTCCGATGCAGCACCGCTTTGGCCCGGTTGAAACCCGCTCTCCGCTTAGCGACCTCCGCGCTCCAGTCCGGGTATATTCGGATCTCTGCATTGTCCCACTTGCTGCTCCGCTCCTTCTTGGCCCATTTCAGGACCCTCTCTCTGTCCGTGAACCGGTGAAATCTCACCACCATCGCCCTTGGCGGCTCGTTTGCCTTGGGCTTCCTCGCCAGCACCCGGCGCGCCCCGTCCAGCTCCAGCGGCCTCGAAGGGGCCTCCGCGCCCATCATCGCCCCGATCATCGTGCCCGCGTATGCCCCGGCATCGGCCCCCTCCACTCCTTCAGGGAGACCCAGGATCCTCAGATTATTTCTCCTCGACCTGTTCTCCAGGTCTTCGAGTCTTCCCGCCCAAGTCTTGTGTAGCGCCTCGTTCTGCTCCACTCTCACCGCCAGGCCCAAGAGCTCGTCCTCATTCTCACTGACTCTTTTCTGTACCTCCTGGATCTTCACCTCGTGGGCCTTCTGGGTCATCCCTAGTCCTTCGATTACCGCCAGCATAGGCGCCAGCATCTCCTTCCGCAGCTCCTCGAAGCAGCGCTTGATGAATTCCTGCATCTCCTCTTTGTCCCCGGCCGCCGCCATTTTGCTTTTTTTCCCCTCGCTTCTCCCGCTGCTCCAATGCCGCTTTTTTGGCCGTTGCACTTCGGGTCCGGTCCATAAAAGTCGGTAGGGGGACCTCTCTCTTCTCTTCCCCGCGGGTTGTCTGTCAAAAGAATTCCGTTGGGGCTCCTCTAGCGAGCCCGAAAGTCCGTAATCGCGGGAGCTGCCGAACCGTGCGGCTTAGCTCCGCATAGCCGCAACCGGAAGTCAGCGGTCTCAATCTGTTTGTCTGTGGGCCAGTCCTGGGATCAACAGGAGATCTCTGCGACATTGAGCAGTACACAACACCTGGACGGCCACAAGGAGGTCACAGATGCCCTTGACACGAAGGCACATCAAACTCTGGGTCTGTATGGGGGAAGACAGACAGGCTGCGGGATTTAGCGCATCGCCGCGATCTCGGGCTTCCCGACAGCGGAAGGATCCCCCCTTCCCCAGCGGGGTGACCCCTGACCTCCCCAGCCAACCCCGCTGCTGCCTTCTCGAACCCAGCGAGGGCAGTGATGTAGGCTGTCCCCTCCCTGGTCTGGGCTCGCTCTTTCCTGTTAGCTAGCTTGCCCTGCATGAAGACAAGTTAGGGTCAAAAGGCGCGATTTAACAGGGGGAAAAAAGTCCCGCTAGGGGGGCACGTTTAGGGGGGTGTTTCTCGCACTAGCAGGGCCGAGAACGACCTCGCTATCAAACCAGACTCTGTTTTCTCTTGGCCTCGGAGAGGAACATCCCACCAAGGCCGCACTTACCCCACTTCCATTTTTAAATGTCGCCTCGATCTCTCCCCAACCCCGCCCCCCCAATCGGCAACCACACCTCCACCTGTGCAGCCACCTGGGATGGCCACTTACAAAGGATCCTGGGAAATATGGCCACCTGCAAAGGACCATGGGAAATATGGTCAACCCAGGACTTAGACGCTCAGAGCTGATGTATATTGGCAACTCAGATAACTTGACGCTACTTTGCATTCCAATGGCCCATTTCCCCAGAACAAAACACCTATACTCGGGTAACAGATACAGAAACAGACTCATCAGCGCCTCTCCCTTTGCTCAGGGAGCCCAAAAAGCCAAGGCCAATGACCGCTCAGGACACGCCCAGCCATCAAGGCACCCGCCCCTTTATTGGACAAAATCGAAGGCAGTAATCGAAGCCTGCCGAATTCTTGGGTCCAAAGCTAAGGACCGACCAAAAGAGCGCGGACATATTGTGAATAGCTGGGGCCCAGCACTGATCCCTGCGGGACCCCAGTAGTCACTGCCTACCACTTCGAAAAAGACCCATTTATTCCTACCCTCTGTTTCCTGTCTGCCAACCAATTCTCAATCCTTGCCAATGTATTACCCCCAATCCCATGCGTTCTAATTTTCCACACTAACCTCTTATGTGGGACATTATCAAAAGGTTTCTGAAAATCTGGGCGGCACATGGCGCAGTGGTTAGCACTGGGACTGCTGCATTAGAAACCGTGCAAAATGTAGCCCATACAATGAATTGCGAATTGCAACTTGGATTTGTGTTACCAGCAACAGAAGGCCACATGGTGTATCGGGGCCTATATTAAACAAGGGGCTGTTTGCTGCCCGCATGTCTGGCCATTCACGTCAATGATGTCTGCGTATATGCTTTCAAGTGAGCATGCGCAGATGAGTGCCAGTGGCCATCTTGAAAGGTCATGTTGAGTGGCCATCGTGAGCGGCCATCTTGAGTGGCATCTTGAGCGACCATCTTGAGTAGCCATCTTGAGCGACCTTCTCATGAGATCATCTTGAGTGACAACTTGGGTAGCATCTTGAGCAACCATCTTGAGGGCCATCTTGAATAGCCACCTTGAGCAACCATCTTAAGTGACTATCTTGAATAGCCATCCTGAGCAACCATCTTAAGCGACCATCTTGAATGGCCATCTTGAGCGGCCATCTTGAGCGACCATCTGGAGTGGCCATCTTGAATGATCATCTTGAACAACCATCTTGAGTGACCATTGAGTGATCATATTGAGTGGCCATCTTGAGTGACCATCTTGAGTGGCCAACTTGAGTGGACATCTTGTTTTACCATCTTGAGTGGCCATCTTGAGCAGCCATCTTGAGCGACCATATTGAACGACATTCTTGAGTGATCATCTTGAGCGACCATCTTGAGTGACCATCTTGAGTGATCATCTTGAGAGACCATATTGAGCGACCATCTTGAGTGGCCATCTTGAGCGGCCATCTTGAGAGACCGTATTGAGTAGCCATATTGAACGACCATCTTGAGTGACCATCTTGAGTGACCATCGTGAGTGGCCATCTTGAGTGGCCATCCTGAGTGGCTATCTTGAGTAGCCATCTTGAGCGACCATCTTGAGCGACCATCTTGTGTGACTATCTTGAATGGCCAACTTGAGCGACCATATTGAGTGGCCATCTTGAGCGGCCATCTTGAGAGACCATATTGAGTAGCCATATTGAGCAACCATCTTGAGTGACCATCTTGAGTTGATATCTTGAACGGCCATCTTGAGCAACCATATTGAGTAGCCATATTGAGTGACCATCTTGAGCGGCCATGTTGAGTGACCACCTTGAGTGGCCATCTTGAGTGGCCATCTTGAGTAGCCATCTTGAGCGACCATCTTGAGTGACCATCCTGAATGATCATCTTGAGCGGCCATCTTGAGTGACCATCTTGAGCAACCATCTTGAGTGATCATCCTGAGTGATCATCTTGGGTGACCATCTTGAACGACCATCTTGAGTGGCTATCTTGAACGGCCAACTTGAGCGACCATATTGAGTAGCCATATTGTCATGTGAGAGTACCTTTAAGACATGGATGTTTAAGCAATGTACCTTTAAGAAAACAGTGATGTCAGAGAGTGGGTGGCGCTGGGCTTTAGATCAGCCATTTTGAAGTTTCAGTTTGAAAAAGAGCTTGTGTGTGTCTGTGTGTTTCCAGAAAGCTGCAGTTTGGAGGAAAAGAGCTTGGGGAGTGTCTGTGTTTTGCAGTGAGCTGGATTTGCTGTGATCTCTGCCATGAAAGACTATCTCTGGATCATTTGGGTGATTTAAACTCATAATAGTAAAGCCTTTAACCTGATGTGTTTCTGTTTAAAGGTGTTAAGTCTCTTGGAAGTTTGAAGGAACATTTTGAGGAATTATTTACTGTTGTAATATTTTCGGAGTTATCTTTGAAGTAAGGGGTATTAAGTGATCCAATGTTTATTTAAGATGTTAAGTTGAGTTCATGGAATAAACATTGTTTTGTGTTTAAAAACCCACGTGTCCATAATTGTAATCCCACACCTAGGGAACAAGCCGTGTGCTCGGAAAAGCAACAAATACATTAAAGGGGAGGTTGGTTGAACTCCATGGTACATTTTGGAGTTCTGAAAATGCCTCGCCCATAACAATTGGGGGCTCGAGGGGGATAAAAGTCTACCTATTGGATTTGCTTTTGTGAACTTAAAGACAATGAAGGTATGTTGCTTTTCCGGTGTGGTATTTTAGTTTAAGTGGGGAGTGTGTTGTGGACAATGGCTCTTTCAGAGGCTCAGAAGTTTTTGGGGGTGGAGACTGTCACACCTAGTACTTTACGGACAGAGACGAAAAGCAGACTGTTGGGTCTGGCAAAAACATTGCAGTTAACATTACCTGACAAAATGCAAAAAGATGAGGTAATTATGGCGGTGGTTAAGCATTTAAAGTTGCCTGAGATAGAGTTTGATTCATGGGAAATGGCTAAAATTCAGTTGCAAATTAAACAAATGGAACATGAGAAAGAATTAAAGCGGCTGGCATACGAAAGAGAGTGAGCGGAAAAAGAAAGAGAAAGAGATAGAGAGGAAAAAGAAAAGGAGAGAGAAGAAAGAAACAAAGAAAAGATAGAGAGGAAAGGAAAAAAGAGAGTTTGAACTTCGGATAATGGCTCTGAAACATGAAAATCCGTTAAAATTGACAGACGCAAAGGGACACATACAGTTGGAGGAGATGGATGAGGATAATGAGACAGAGCGTCATAGTCGAAGACGTGGTGGGGATCTATTTAAATATGTCCAAGCATTGCCAAGGTTTGACGAGAAGGAGGTAGAAGCCTTTTTCATTTCATTTGAGAAGGTAGCTAAACAAATGCAATGGCCACAGGACATGTGGGCATTACTGATTCAAACAAAGCTGGTAGGTAGGGCTAGTGAAGTGTTTGCATCATTACCGGAGGAGGTATCTGGAACGTATGAGGAGGTGAAGAAATCCATCATAAGTGCATATGAGCTAGTGCCTGAAGCTTACAGACAAAGGTTTAGAAATTTAAGGAAAGAAATGGTCAAACATACATGGAGTTTGAAAGGCTCAAACAGAGTAATTTTGATAGGTGGATAAGGGCTTTGAAAATAGACCAAACGTATGAAGCTCTCAGAGAAATTATACTTTTGGAGGAGTTTAACAATTCAATTCCTGATGTAGTGAGAACTCATGTGGAAGAACAGAGGGTTAAAACTACGAGATTAGCAGCGGAAATGGCAGATGATTATGAATTAGTTCATAAATCAAAGATTGGTTTCCGACATCAGTTTCAACCGGTGAGGGATAGAAACTGGGGACAAGAGAAATACTCAAGTGGTAAAGGTAAAGGTGATCTGATGGGAGACAATAAAGAGAGTGTACCTCAGATTAAAAAAGAAATCCAGGAGGGTGGAAAAGAAATGAAAAGTTTCAGATGTTTTCACTGTAATAAACTAGGCCATGTAAAGTCACAGTGTTGGTGGTTGAAGAAAAGCACTAGGAAGGCTGATGTGGTAAAACAGGATAAGACAGTGGGGTTTGTTAGAGTGGTAAAGGGAAGCCCAAGGGAAGCGAAGGAGGTGCAAACGATTGTACAGCCTGTTCAAGAAGTAGTTGTTAAGAAGGTGCCAGATGTATTTAAAGAATTTACTTGTGCGGGTAAAGTTTACTCATGTGTATCAGGAGGAGCAGGTAAAGAAGTCACAATTTTAAGAGATACAGGGGCGAGTCAATCTTTAATGGTAATAGATGAGGAATTATGTAGTTTGGGAAGAATATTGCCAGGAAAGGTGGTGATATGTGGAATTCAGGGTGAGAGGAGTAGCGTTCCATTATATAAGGTAAGGTTGGAAAGTCCAGTGAAGAGTGGTGAAGTGGTAGGAGGAGTAATAGAGAAACTATCTTGTCCAGGAATACAGTTTATCTTGAGTAATGATATAGCTGGATCGCAGGTGGGAGTGATGCCTACTGTGGTTGATAAGCCAGTGGAAAATCAGACAACTGAAGGGTTGAAGGACGAATATCCTGGGATTTTTCCGGATTGTGTAGTAACAAGGTCGCAAAGTCACAGGTTAAGACAAGAGGAGAAATCAAAGAGTGAAGATGAAGTTGAAGTGCAATTATCAGATGGTTGAAAAAGAACAAGAACAGGTGGAGGATGAGGCGGATATTTTTAGTTCAGGAAAATTGGCGGATTTGTAACAGAAAGATGGAGAAATAAAACAGATATATCAGAAAGCATATACGGAAGAGAAATCTGAGAGTATACCAGAGTGTTATTACCGTAAAAATGATGTCTTGATGAGAAAATGGAGACCTGTACATATGCAGGCGGATGAAAAGTGGGCAGGTGTTCATCAAGTAGTATTGCCGGTAGAATATAGAAAGGAGATGTTGCGAGTTGCACATGAGGTACCAGTGGGAGGTCATTTGGGAATAAGGAAAACTCAAGCTAAAATCCAGAAACATTTTTATTGGCCTGGACTACATAAAGATGTAGTTAAATTTTGTCAATCATGTCACACATGTCAAGTGATAGGGGAACCTCAAGCAGTGATAAAACCAGCGCCCTTAATACCCATTCCAGCATTTGAGGAACCTTTTACGAGGGCCATAATTGATTGTGTAGGACAGCTTCCTAAAACAAAAAGTGGGAATCAATATCTTTTGACTGTAATGGATGTGTCTACTAGGTTTCCAGAGGCCATTCCAGTACGTAATATTACAGCTAAAATGATTGTGGAGGAGTTACTCAAATTCTTTACTAGATATGGACTACCCACAGAAATTCAATCGGATCAAGGATCAAATTTTACTTCAAAGTTATTCAAAGAAGTTATGGATAGCTTAGGAATAAAACAATTTAAATCAACTGCGTACCATCCAGAATCGCAGGGAGCGTTAGAAAGGTGGCATCAGACATTAAAGACAATGTTGAGGGCGTATTGTCAAGATTATCCAGAGGATTGGGATAAAGGAATTCCATTCGTATTGTTTGCAATTAGGGATGCACCTAATGAGTCTACCAAATTCAGTCCTTTTGAACTAATTTTTGGTCATGAGGTAAGAGGACCACTTAAATTGATTAAGGAAAAATTGTTGGGTGAGAAATCGGAAATTACACTATTGGATTATGTGTCAATTTTTAGGGAACGATTAAATAGAGCAGGTGAATTGGCTAGACAACATTTGAAAGTTGCACAAAATGTGATGGAACGGGTAGCAGACAAGAAATCCAAAGTTCGTAGTTTTGCCAGTGGGGATAAAGTTTTAGTGTTGTTACCAGTGGTAGGGGAGCCTTTAAAAGCTAGGTTTTGTGGACTGTATCAGATTGAAAGGAAATTAAGTGAAGTGAATTATGTGGTAAAAACACCAGATAGAAGGAAGACTCACCGAGTGTGTCATGTGAATATGCTTAAAAGGTACTTTGAAAGGGGAGAGAAAAAGGAGGTTTTAATGATTCTAACTCAAAGTGACGAACCAAATCCAGATGACTGTGAATTTGACACACCTCAAATTAAATTGGAAAATGAGGATGTTCTTAAAAATTGGGATGAATTGTTCAGTTACCTTCCAGAGGAAAAATGAACTGACCTGAAAGAGTTATTGATATCACATGGGCAAGTTTGTAGAGATAAATTGGGAAGTACTAAAATGGCTATACATGATGTAGGTGTGGGAAATGCTGTTCCTATCAAACAAAATCCATATAGACATAATCCTTTAAAATTGGCACAGGTTAACAGAGAGATTGAGAGTATGCTGAAGAATGGCATAACTGAAGTGGGTTGCAGCCAATGGAGCTCACCCATAGTGATGGTACCTAAACCAGACAGTAGCCAACAGTTGTGTGTGGACTACAGAAAGGGGAGTGCAGTTACAAGAATGGACTCTTATCCTATCCCACGTTTGAGGGATTGTATTGAGAAAGTGGGACAATCTGCTTTTATTTCCAACTTCCAGACATGGAAAGAACATTTAAAACATCGTATCGAGTTCTTCGATCAACTTCAGGAGGCGGGTTTGGTGATGAACCTAGCCAAAAGTGAATTTGGAGAAGCCCGAATCACTTTCCTTGCGGAGTTTCCGATACCCTCAAGACGAAGGGAAATAATGCGATCTCCTAGCATGAATGAATTTGATCGAACGGTTGTGCAAAAGTTTTGTGGCGTGATTACTCCACTGATGGACTTGCTAAAGAAACATCAAAAATTTCAATGGACAGCGGAGTTTCAACAGGCATTTGACTGCCTGGGAGCTGTGATCACCAATGTTCCTGTATTGGAGAATTGCAAGGGACTCTGTGGTCAGATTGAACTAAAGTATCTGATTCTAAAGAGAAATGCCGAGGAGGAGAGGAATGGATGGATCGTGCAGAGACTTTCTTGTTCAAAGAGACTGTCAATCGAGAAGGATTTCCGTTGGAGGAAGAAGAGCAAAGAAAAATGGACTATATTATTATACCTGTGTTGTTTTCTTTAAATGAAAATGCATATTTACTGTGTGCATTTCTTAGTGGATGGTGCAAAAGTGAAAAATGAAACCATCTTGAAGTTGATGGGTTTTCTTTCTTGGGGGGAGGTGTCATGTGAGAGTACCTTTAAGACATGGATGTTTAAGCAATGTACCTTTAAGAAAACAGTGATGTCAGAGAGCGGGTGGAGCTGGGCTTTAGATCACCCATTTTGAAGTTTCAGTTTGAAAAAGAGCTTGTGTGTGTCTGTGTGTTTCCAGAGAGCTGCAGTTTGGAGGAAAAGAGCTTGGGGAATGTCTGTGTTTTGCAGTGAGCTGGATTTGCTGTGATCTCTGCCATGAAAGACTATCTCTGGATCATTTGGGTGACTTAAACTCATAATAGTAAAGCCTTTGACCTGATGTGATTCTGTTTTAAGGTGTTGAGTCTCTTGGAAGTTTGAAGGAATATTTTGAGGAATTATTTACTGTTGTAATATTTTCGGAGTTATCTTTGAAGTAAGGGGTATTAAGAGATCCAATGTTTATTTAAGATGTTAAGTTGAGTTCATGGAATAAACATTGTTTTGTGTTTAAAAACCCACGTGTCCATAATTGTAATCTCACACCTAGGGAACAAGCCGTGTGCTAGGAAAAGCAACAAATACATTAAAGGGGGAGGTTGGTTGAACTCCATGATACATTTTGGGGTTCTGAAAACGCCTCGCCCATAACAATATTGAGCGATCATCTTGAGTGGCCATCCTGAGTGATCATCTTGAGTGGCCATCTTTCGCGACCATCTTGAGCGACCATCTTGAGCGGCCATCTTGAGTGGCCATCTTTCGCGACCATCTTGAGCAACCATCTTGAGCAGCCAGCCTCAGCAGCCACCCTGCGATGACAGGAGACACAGTGTATCAAAAAATATATTTAAAGCGACTGATGGTTGGGAATGTGAAAATTCGTTATTGATGCCCCCCCACCCCAACAATTGTTGGTGATGTTGTCTTTTGAATGAGGTGTTAAACAGAGGTCCTATCTGGCCTCTCCAGTGGACATAAAGATCCCATGGCATTATTTCAAAGAAGAACGGGCAGCTTCTCCCCAGTGTCCTTGTCAACATTTATCCCGAAATCAACATCACAAAACCAGGTTGTGCGGGCATTGCTGTTTGTGTGATCTTGCTGTGCGCAAACTGGCAGCCCCGTTTCCTACATTACAGCAGTGACTCCGCCTCAGGAAAAAATTTATTGGCCGTGCAGAGCTTGGAGATGGCTTGTGGCCGTGAAAGACGCTATACAAATGCAAGTCTTTACAACTAACGACTTGCATTTGTAAAATGCCGATAAAAGATCCCAAGGTGTTTCGTGGGATGATTACCAAACAAAATTGAACACTACGCCAAGTAAGGCGATTCGGACAGGTAGCCAAAAGCCTGTCAAAGAGGTAGGTTTTCAGGAGCGTCCTCGAAGGGGGGAGGTGGGGGTGGGGGGAATTCTGGAGCTCAGGGCCTCAAGCAGCTGACGGCTCGGCTGCAAAATGGTGGAGCAGTCAAAAGCGATCGATTCTCACGAGCTCCCATTGTTGGAGGAGGTGGGTTATATTCAGGTTGGGGGCTTGCCGGGATGGGGAGATTTCAGGCAGTGGGCTGTGGGCTACAATGGGAGTGGGCTGTCGTGGGGGTGGGTTATATTTGGGAAGGGAGGATCTCAATGTGTAGGATATAGTCCAGGGCTGGGGGTTGGGTTATATTTCAGGTGGGCTATGTCGAGATGGGACATTCCAGAGCCTGGGATATTTTGGGAAGGATTATTTTTGGAAGGGAGAATTATGGGAAGGGGGCAATTTTCCAAGGGAGTAATTTTGGGATGGAATAATTTTGGGGTATTTTTGGGAGGGGTATTTCAGTTGTGGGGTATTTTGGGACGGGGTACTTTTGGGAAGGGGTAATTATGGGGGCTAATTCTGGGAGGAGGTATTTTCGTTGGAGGTTATTGACAGGAGGGGATATTTTTGGGGGTAATTATGGGATGGGGTATTTTTGGGGCGGGTAATTTTGGGAAGGGGGCCGTTTGGCCCATTAAGTCTGCACTGACCCTCTGAAAGAGCATCTACCCAAGTCCATTTCCCAAATGGAGGGAGTATTTTTGGGGAGGTGGTATTATTGGGGAGGAGTTATTTTTTGGGAGGGGAATTTTTGGGAGGGGGTATTTTTTGGTAGTGTGTATTTTTGGGGAGGGGGTATTTTTAGGGAGAGGGTATTTTTTGGGAGGAGGTATTTTTTGGGAGGAGGTATTTTTTGGTAGGGTGTATTTTTGGGGAGGGGGTATTTTTTGGGGAGGAGGTATTTTTTGGGGAGGAGGTATTTTTTGGGAGGGGGAGTTCTTGGGGAGGGGGTATTTTTGGGAGGGGGTATTTTTGGGGAGGGGGTATTTTTGGGGAAGGGGTAGTTTTGGGAAGGGGGTATTTTTTGGGAGGGGGTATTTTTGGGAGGGGGTATTTTTGGGAGGGAGGGGATATTTTTGGGAGGGGGTATTTTTGGGAGGGAGGGGTTATTTTTGGGAGGGGGTATTTTTTGGGAGGGGGTATTTTTGGGAGGGGGTATTTTTGGGAGGGAGGGGGTATTTTTGGGGAGGGGGTATTTTTGGGAGGGGGTATTTTTGGGAGGGGGTATTTTTGGGGAGGGGGTATTTTTGGGAGGGGGTATTTTTGGGAGGGGTTATTTTTGGGAGGGGGTCTTTTTTGGGAGGGGGTATTTTTGGGAGGGGATATTTTTTGGGAGGGGTATTTTTGGGGAGGGGGTATTTTTGGGAGGGAGGGGATATTTTTGGGAGGGGATATTTTTAGGAGGGGGTATTTTTGGGAGGGAGGGGATTTTTTTTGGGAGGGGGTATTTTTGGGAGGGAGGGGATATTTTTGGGAGGGGGTATTTTTGGGGATTGGGGATTTTTTGGGAGGGTGTATTTTTGGGGATTGGGGATTTTTTGGGAGGGGTTATTTTTTTGGGATTGGGTATTTTTGGGGATTGGGTATTTTTGGGGAGGGGGTATTTTTGGGGAAGGGGTAGTTTTGGGAAGGGGGTATTTTTGGGAGGGGGTATTTTTGGGGAAGGGGGTATTTTTTGGGAGGGAGTATTTTTGGGAGGGGGTATTTTTGGGAGGGAGGGGGTATTTTTGGGAGGGGGTATTTTTGGGAGGGAGGGGATATTTTTTGGGAGGGGGTATTTTTGGGAGGGGGGGATATTTTTGGGAGGGGGTATTTTTGGGAGGGGTATTTTTGGGGAGGGGATATTTTTGGGAGGGGGGATATTTTTAGGAGGGGGTATTTTTGGGAGGGAGGGGATTTTTTTGGGAGGGGGTATTTTTGGGAGGGGGTATTTTTGGGAGGGGATATTTTTGGGAGGGGGTATTTTTGGGGAGGGGGTATTTTTGGGAGGGGGGGATATTTTTGGGAGGGGATTTTTTTTGGGAGGGGGTATTTTTGGGAGGGGATATTTTTTGGGAGGGGTATTTTTGGGGAGGGGGTATTTTTGGGAGGGGGTATTTTTGGGGATTGGGTATTTTTGGGGAGGGGGTTATTTTTTGGGGATTGGGTATTTTTGGGGAGGGGGTATTTTTGGGAGGGGGTATTTTTGGGGAAGGGGGTATTTTTTGGGAGGGGGTATTTTTGGGAGGGGGTATTTTTGGGAGGGAGGGGGTATTTTTGGGAGGGAGGGGTTATTTTTGGGAGGGGGTATTTTTGGGAGGGAGGGGATATTTTTTGGGAGGGGTATTTTTGGGGAGGGGGTATTTTTGGGAGGGGGGGATATTTTTGGGAGGGGGTATTTTTGGGAGGGGTATTTTTGGGGAGGGGATATTTTTGGGAGGGGGGGATATTTTTAGGAGGGGGTATTTTTGGGAGGGAGGGGATTTTTTTGGGAGGGGGTATTTTTGGGAGGGAGGGGATATTTTTGGGAGGGGGTATTTTTGGGAGGGGATATTTTTGGGAGGGGGTATTTTTGGGGAGGGGGTATTTTTGGGAGGGGGGGATATTTTTGGGAGGGGATTTTTTTTGGGAGGGGGTATTTTTGGGAGGGGATATTTTTTGGGAGGGGTATTTTTGGGGAGGGGGTATTTTTGGGAGGGGGTATTTTTGGGGATTGGGTATTTTTGGGGAGGGGGTTATTTTTTGGGGATTGGGTATTTTTGGGGAGGGGGTATTTTTGGGAGGGGGTATTTTTGGGGAAGGGGGTATTTTTTGGGAGGGGGTATTTTTGGGAGGGGGTATTTTTGGGAGGGAGGGGGTATTTTTGGGAGGGAGGGGTTATTTTTGGGAGGGGGTATTTTTGGGAGGGAGGGGATATTTTTTGGGAGGGGTATTTTTGGGGAGGGGGTATTTTTGGGAGGGGGGGATATTTTTGGGAGGGGGTATTTTTGGGAGGGGTATTTTTGGGGAGGGGATATTTTTGGGAGGGGGGGATATTTTTAGGAGGGGGTATTTTTGGGAGGGAGGGGATTTTTTTGGGAGGGGGTATTTTTGGGAGGGAGGGGATATTTTTGGGAGGGGGTATTTTTGGGAGGGGATATTTTTGGGAGGGGGTATTTTTGGGGAGGGGGTATTTTTGGGAGGGGGGGATATTTTTGGGAGGGGATTTTTTTTGGGAGGGGGTATTTTTGGGAGGGGATATTTTTTGGGAGGGGTATTTTTGGGGAGGGGGTATTTTTGGGAGGGGGTATTTTTGGGGAGGGGGTATTTTTGGGGAGGGGGTTATTTTTTGGGGATTGGGTATTTTTGGGGATTGGGTATTTTTGGGGAGGGGGTTATTTTTTGGGAATTGGGTATTTTTGGGGATTGGGTATTTTTGGGGAGGGGGTTATTTTTGGGGATTGGGTATTTTTGGGGAGGGGGTTATTTTTGGGGATTGGGTATTTTTGGGGAGGGGGTTATTTTTGGGGATTGGGTATTTTTGGGGATTGGGTATTTTTGGGGAGGGGGTTATTTTTTGGGGAGGGGATATTTTTGGGGATTGGGTATTTTTGGGGATTGGGTATTTTGGGGGATTGGGTATTTTTGGGGAGGGGGTTATTTTTTGGGGAGGGGATATTTTTGGGGATTGGGTATTTTTGGGGAGGGGTTATTTTTGGGGATTGGGTATTTTTGGGGAGGGGGTTATTTTTGGGGATTGGGTATTTTTGGGGAGGGGGTTATTTTTGGGGATTGGGTATTTTTGGGGAGGGGGTTATTTTTGGGGATTGGGTATTTTTGGGGATTGGGTATTTTTGGGGAGGGGGTTATTTTTTGGGGAGGGGATATTTTTGGGGAGGGGGTTATTTTTTGGGGAGGGGATATTTTTGGGGATTGGGTATTTTTGGGGAGGGGTTATTTTTGGGGATTGGGTATTTTTGGGGAGGGGGTTATTTTTTGGGGATTGGGTATTTTTGGGGAGGGGGTTATTTTTTGGGGATTGGGTATTTTTGGGGAGGGGGTTATTTTTGGGGGGAGGGGTATTTTGGGGGGTATTGTGGACACGTCACCACTCCCCGCCAGGGGTGAATCCTGCGCAGGCGGAGTCGGCAGCCAGCCGGTTCGGTGAAAAGTGACCAATGGGATCGCTGGAACCACGTGGGCCTGCCCTGCCCCTCGGTGGGGGGTGGGGGGGGGGCGGGGCGGTGAGCCGACGACTGATTGGCCGCCGGCTCCCTCACCGGCCCCCACCGGGAGGCGCGACCTCCGGCTGGAAGCTGTATCCGGGTCACTGTGGGGGAGGGAGCCTGGGCCAATCAACGATGGTGACCGCAGCTGGGAACGTGACCAATGAGCGCCCGGCGCGGACATGACTGACGGGGCGAGCGGACGGACATGACGCAGATGGGGGCGGCGGAAGGGCGGCTGATTGACGGCCATCTCAACCAACGAGGTGCGGCGTCGAGTTGAGCGACGTCGGGGCTAACCAATGGACGTCGGGGGGCGCGGAGGGCGCGGCCAATGGGCTTCGGGGGGGAGGCGGGGCATCCCTCCCGCTGGTGGAAAGTTGTCAACAGCGAGCGAGGCGAAAGGGGGAGGATCGTGGCGGACCGAGGCCGGGGAAGGGGGGTGGGCAGGGGGGAGGGTGGGGAACAGAGTGAACCCGACCCAGCGACACACCCCGAGCCCCGCAGGTGAGCCTCACCCCCGCTGCGATCAGCGCCGACCCGCCGGATGCGGCGCGCTGCGGCCCGGGGGCAGGCGCCAGGAAAGCCTGAGGCCCGGGCGGAGCGCCGCTCCCCTCGCCCGGGGCACGGAAACCTCCCCGAATTCAACCCGTCCCGACCGAATGTAGCCCCTTGCGCCTGAATCTCGCCCGAATTTGGTCCATTGCGCCTGAATCTCGCCCGAATTTAACCCCTTGCGCCTGAATCTCGCCCGAATTTGGTCCATTGCGCCTGAATCTCGCCCGAATTTAACCCCTTGCGCCTGAATCTCGCCCGAATTTGGTCCCTTGCGCCTGAATCTCGCCCGAATTTGGCCCCTTGCGCCTGAATCTCGCCCGAATTTGGCCCCTTGCGCCTGAATCTCGCCCGAATTTGGCCCCTTGCGCCTGAATCTCGCCAGAATTTGGTCCATTGCGCCTGAATCTCGCCCGAATATAGCCCCTTGCGCCTGAATCTCGCCCGAATTTGGTCCATTGCGCCTGAATCTCGCCCGAATTTAACCCCTTGCGCCTGAATCTCGCCCGAATTTGGTCCATTGCGCCTGAATCTCGCCCGAATTTAACCCCTTGCGCCTGAATCTCGCCCGAATTTGGTCCCTTGCGCCTGAATCTCGCCCGAATTTGGCCCCTTGCGCCTGAATCTCGCCCGAATTTGGCCCCTTGCGCCTGAATCTCGCCCGAATTTGGCCCCTTGCGCCTGAATCTCGCCAGAATTTGGTCCATTGCGCCTGAATCTCGCCCGAATATAGCCCCTTGCGCCTGAATCTCGCCCGAATTTGGTCCATTGCGCCTGAATCTCGCCCGAATTTAACCCCTTGCGCCTGAATCTCGCCCGAATTTGGTCCATTGCGCCTGAATCTCGCCCGAATTTAACCCCTTGCGCCTGAATCTCGCCCGAATTTAGCCCCTTGCGCCTGAATCTCGCCCGAATATAGCCCCTTGCGCCTGAATCTCGCCCGAATTTAGCCCCTTGCGCCTGAATCTCACCCGAATTTGGTCCATTGCGCCTGAATCTCGCCCGAATTTGATCCATTGCACCTGAATCTCTCCCGAATTTAGCCCCTTGCGCCTGAATCTCGCCTGAATTTAACACCTTGCGCCTGAATCTCGCCCGAAAATGGTCCATTGCGCCGAAACATGATCGGAATTGAGTCCGTCGCGCCTAAACCTCATCGGAATTTAGTCCGTTGCGCCTAAGCCTCATTGGAATTTAGTCCGTTGCGTCTAAACTTCATCAGAATTTAGTCCATTGTGTCTAAACCTGATCGGAATTGAGTCCGTTGCGTCTAAACCTCATCGGAATTGAATCCGTTGAGTTTGAAATCTGTTCATACCAATTGGAGTGTCACGACTTCAGATCACCAGAGCTGGGGAATGAAGCTCTGTGGATAATTGAAATGTGTTAAATTTGCCGCGCGCAGCGTTAGCAACCCTTGAGTTCCTGTATCAGGTGGAGAGCCCTCCTTGTCGGGAAGGTTACATTTGTAATTATGAGGGGGTTTTGACAGGGCCACTGGCGGGTAGACTCGCTGCACCTCGGGAGAGTTCGCAACGTACGTGCTCAGCTGGCCCCACGAGCAACAAAGTGAGAATGCCCTAGTGACCTGTCCCTACCGTTGCTAATTGTGGAATTGCGCTGTGCACGTACGTTGCTGGCGTGAGGAGCTATATACATGGGGGGGGCGGCGAGAGAGGACGGAGTCAGGGCACGAATTGAATAGCTCGTTCCAAGAGACCGCACAGATAAAATAGGCTGAATGGCCTTCTGTGCTGAGACATTCAAATTGAATCATCTCTCATGTTTGCGTTGTGTGTGGGGAGAGGGAGGGTGTACATGTTGTATATGAAGGAACTCATCCGCTTCTCGCTTTTTACCCCCCAGGTTTGACTCTACACTTGACTGCATTTCTCCAAATAAGAGGAAGATTCCCCACCCCCCCTCCTGGCCCGAGGGCAGAGGTGTTTTCATCCGGCGTTTGCAAACTGGCTCCCATGGCGTCTTGTCCTTGTCGGGGGACTGGTGGCTGACCTTTGTCGGGCCTCTGCTCGCACCGAGATGTGGGACGGTTCCTTCAGATTGTAGCATGCCCGTGGACAGTGAGCCCGGCGCCTCGTAGCCGGGGCGTCTTCCTCTCCCTTCCTGTGCCGCTGTGCCTTTGCACCGGGAGAGAGCCTTTGGAGACTTGACCAGTTGGAGATGGAGCAACGGCGTGGTTAGGGTGGAGATTTTTTTGCTGTTGCAACGGAGAGAGCTCCAGACATGATCGGGAAAAAGAAGAGTGGTTTTCAGATCACCAGCGTCACCTCGGATTACGATGGCGGCAGCGGCGAAGGATTAAAGGAGGCGCTGAATGGCGAGGGGGAGTTTGGCGGCCCCATCGCCGCCCCCCTTGTTAACGGGGTGCCGAACTACGGGTCTGAGGGGCAGTCTCCCGCGCCCAGCCCCGCCGAGCTGGCTGGTGACCGGACTAAACCGCCTTCCGCGGCGGAGGTAGCCAGCCCCTCGACCGGCGGGGAGGGAGTCTCTCTGTGCGACGGCAGGAAACCCCGGGTCGACCAGGAGGCGCCGTCGGCCGGTGGCGCTGCGCCGGGGCCTCCGGCCAAGGACGTTCCGCCGCCCGGTACTGCCCCCGCCGCCAAGGCGCCGCTGAAGACCGCTAGCCCGCCCATGCCCGCCGGGGGTTCATGCAGCTCGCGGTTCCGCGTGGTGAAGCTCGACCATGGCTTGGGTGAGCCTTACCGTCGGGGCCGCTGGACCTGCGTGGATTTGTATGACTGGGATCTGGACAGCCATGTGCTGACGAAGGTCTTGGATGGTGCCAGGCCTGTGAACTCTCTGGACTCTCACCTGGAGATTAGCAGCTTCACTCACAAAGCTGTGAGCCAGCTCCGGCCCAAGTTACACGCACCCAAGAGCCAAGGGTCGTCGCCAGTGCTGTGCCAGGTGGACACCCCGCGGGGCAAGGCGCCCGCCCTCGCTGCCAGCAGCACCTTGAACATGCTCATCCAAGCGGCCAGGACTTTAAGTTTGGACGGGCCAGCTGGAACCAGTCATCAGCCGGGCACGTCAGCTCCTGCCAGCCCTTCCCGGGGCTCCCCCCACCTCCCAGCTGGCAGTGCTAACGTGAACGCGACCCCCAAGGAGGCTGGCGCCGACGGCAGCGTCCACGCTTCGACGCCCAGGGAGGAAGGGAAGGCCCAGCCACCAGGGGCCAAGGCCGTCGCCGGGGAGCTGGCCACCTCGTCAAATGTGAAGCATCCCTCCTCTGGAGAGCAGGGAGCAGTGAGAAAGGCAAGTTCAACAGCTGCGGGTGTGCGTAGAGGGCCGTAGAGGCAAAATCTCAGTGTAAAGGGGGGGTCGCCCATTTAAAACCGAGATCAGGACGAATTTCTTCTCTGGGTGCAGTGAATTTGTGGAATTCTTTGCCACAGAGGATCTGTGGTTAAGTATGTTCAGGGCTGTGACAGACTGTTTTGTAATCGGGGTGGGGGGGGGGGGGTAATGGGGAAATCGAGGGTTGCGGGAATGAGGGCAGCACAGTGGTTAGCACTGTGGCTTCACAGCTCCAGGGTCCCTGGTTCGATTCCCCGCTGGGTCACTGTCTGTGCGGAGTCTGCATGTCCTCCCCGTCTCTGCGTGGGTTTCCTCCGGGGGCTCCGGTTTCCTCCCACAGCCCAAAGACGTGCAGGTTAGGTGGATTGGCCGTGCTAAATTGCCCTTCGTGACCAAAAAAGGTTAGGAGGGGTTACGGGGATAGGGTGGAAGTGAGGGCTTAAGTTGTCGGCGCAGACTCGATGGGCCGAATGGCCTCCTTCTGCACTGTGTTCTATGTAAACTATGTACACAAGGCGGGAAAGTGGAGTTGAGGATTATCACGTTAGATCAGTCATGAGCTCACTGAACGGTGGAGCAGACTCGATGGGCCGAATGGCCAAAATCTGCTAGCCGGTGGGCACATCTCCCCATCCAACGTGAGTAAGAGGCGACTCGGATCAAAACCTTTTGAAGGGCGGGATGTGGAGAGGATGTTTCCTCTTGTGGGAGAATCTAGAACTGGGGGGGGTGGGGTGTCACCGTTTAAAAATAAGGGGGTGGCCCCTTTAAGACGGAGATGAGGAGAAATATTTTCTCTCCGAGGGGGGGCGGAGTCTCCGGAACTCTCTTCCTCAAAATGGCGGCGGAAGCAGAATCTCGGGATATTTTTAAGGCCGAACTGGATTCTCGATTGACGAGGGGGGTGGAAGGTCATCGGAGGTGGAAAGGTTACTGGGGTCGGCAGGAATATGTATGGGGTTGAGGTCACAATGAGATCAGCCACGATCGTATTGAATGGGGGCAGCAGGTTCGAGGGGCCGAGTGGCCCCCTGCTCCTCGTTGGTGTGCTTGCATGAGAATGGGTGAGCACAAGGTGCCAGGCCCAGAGTGGCAAGGTCTTGGCTCACATGGTGGGCGGGTTTTATCCCAGGCAGTGGCTTTTTGCTTTGAACGATCAGGGCGGCACAGTGGCTAGCACAGTTGCTTCACAGCTCCCGGGTCCTGGGTTCGATTCCCGGTTTTGTCACTGTCTGTGCGGAGTCTGCACATCCTCCCCGTGTGTGTGCGTGGGTTTCCTCCGGGTGCTCCGGTTTCCTCCCACAGTCCAAAGACGTGCGGGTTAGGTGGATTAGCCGCGATAAATTACCCCTTAGTGTCCAAAAAGGTTGGGTGGGGTTAGGGGGATTGGGTGGAGGTGTGGGCTTCGATAGGGTTCTCTTTCCAAGAGCCGTTGCAGACTCGATGGGCCGAATGGCCTGCTTCTGCACTGTAAATTCTATGACCCAAAGTGCTTCATGGCCTGAGACATGTTATGTGTTGGGGAAGTGCCAGGTTGCTGGCGGGGGCTGCTATTCGCCATATTTTCACACAGTGTCCCCACTCTCTCGACCCAGTCCCCACCCTGCCTGTCAAATGGCTGCCCCCTCCAAACTGACGGGGAGTGTCTGAGCTGCCCCCCAATCTCTCCCACCCGCCCCCAATGAGGCCCGTGCGTTCTTTCATGCCTGTTAGAACACTCACGTGCCTCTGTTTGTGTCTATTCAAAATATTTATACTGGGACCTTGCCAAAGGTTTGTGTACAGTCGAAGTGAATGAGCTCTTTAGTGCCCTTTGGTATTGGAGGGTGCGGGGGGGGGGGAGGCCGGGAGGCCAGTTGAAAGAAGCAACATACTGTGCTGCAATCGAACCCAAGTGAGCTGGTGCGAAGGGCAGTTCCAGTTCAATGGAGTCTTTCTCCCCCCTCGTCTCAATCTTTCCCATTGAGTGAGGCACCGTCGCTGGAGGTACCATGCTCCCTGCGAAATTGCAGAATGGTCCAGCACAGGAAAAGGCCACTCGGCGCATCGATCCTGTGCCAGCCCTTTTCAGGGAACGATCCACTCTCCCTTTCGCCCTGCGCGTTTTTCTCGTCCTTTTGGACAGATTCACCTCCGTTAAACGTTCCTGAACTTTCTCCTCCAGGAAGACCGTTCCAAATGATAGCTGCGAGGGTTTGAACGGAAGCGTTCAGCTCCTCCCCTGTGTCTGCCAGTTATCTTTGATCTGTGGGGACCCCCCCCCCCCGGGTTACCGACCCTCCAATCAAAACTCGTCCTGATTTTCAGCATCCCTCTTAAACCTCCCCTGTTCTCAGGAGAACCATCTCAGCTGCTCCGGTCTCTCCACATTAGCCGCAGTCCCTGCAACCGTTTCCAGTGAACCCCCTCGGTGCCCATCTCTCCCAGGCCTCCCCGAGGTGCGGTGCCCCCAGCATGGGGCACGGGCCTCCTGCTGGGCCCTCCTAAAGGTTTGAGCACGGCTTCCTTGCTTTCCTAGCCGCGGCAGTGACCTGTTTGTGAGTGTTGTTGTTGATTATTCCGCCTCTCCTTCTGCCCCCCCCCCAGTATTCTGAGCCTCGGTCCACGTCCGTCTCGCCGGCCCCCTTATCCCAGGATGGCAGCCCTTCCAGAAAGACGCGTGCCTCCGAACCCAACACCGCGGCGGCCTCGCTTCGCTTCGTCTCGCCCATGCAGACTCTGGCCAAGTCCATGCTGTCGGTTGGGAAGCAGCAAGACAGTGACGATGACAGGTACGACCTCCTCTCTCTCTTGGTGGTAGTTGGGGGGGGGGGGGCGCGATACTTTGCATGACAGGAGCACCCCGCTGCCCAGTTTGGGGCCCCGAGGCAGACATTTGACTTCCATCCGGACGGTGAACCCGCCGATAACAGCGCGTGCCTTGAGCGCTTTGTAATCGGTCAGTGTTTTCACAAGAGGTGGGTATTAGTAAGTTTGCAGACGACACAAAGGTTGGCTGATGAGTAAGTTTGCAGCCGACACTAAGGTTGGTGGAATTGCGGATAGCGATGGGGACTGTCAGAGGATACAGCAGGATTTAGATTGTTTGGAGACTTGGGCGGAGAGATGGCAGATGGAGTTTAATCCGGACAAATGTGAGGTAATGCATTTTGGAAGGTCTAATGCAGGTAGGGAATATACAGTGAATGGTAGAACCCTCAAGAGTATTGACAGTCAGAGAGATCTAGGTGTACAGGTCCACAGGTCACTGAAAGGGGCAACACAGGTGGAGAAGGTAGTCAAGAAGGCAGACGGCATGCTTGCCTTCATTGGCCGGGGCATTGAGTATAAGAATTGGCAAGTCATGTTGCAGCTGTATAGAACCTTAGTTAGGCCACACTTGGAGTATAGTGTTCAATTCTGGTCGCCACACTACCAGAAGGATGTGGAGGCTTTAGAGAGGGTGCAGAAGAGATTTACCAGGATGTTGCCTGATATGGAGGGCATGAGCTATGAGGAGCGATTGAATAAACTCGGTTTGTTCTCACTGGAGCGACGGAGGTTGAGGGGTGACCTGATAGAGGTCCACAAAATTATGAGGGGCATAGACAGAGTGGATAGTCAGAGGCTTTTCCCCAGGGTAGAGGGGTCAATTACTAGGGGTCATAGGTTTAAGGTGCGAGGGGCAAGGTTTAGAGGAGATGTACGAGGCAAGTTTTTTATATAGAGGGTAATGGGTGCCTGGAACTCGCTGCCGGAGGAGGTGGTGGAAGCAGGGACGATAGTGACGTTTAAGGGGCATCTTGATAAATACATGAATAGGATGGGAATAGAGGGATACGGACCCAGGAAGTGTAGAAGATTGTAGTTTAGTCGGGCAGCATGGTCGGCACAGGCCTGGAGGGCCGAAGGGCATATTCCTGTGCTGTAATTCTCTTTGTTCTTATCTGTCCTGGGTCAGGAGGTGTTCGGATGTCCCTGTGTGTGTGGGCAGCGTGGTCAGTGGGAGAGTGTATGCCTTGCTGCCGGTAGCATTCCCCTTTTGATACGTACTGAGCACATGTCCGTCTGGAGGCACACTTGGCTGCATTTAAACCTTTTTAATGGTGAAGCCATCTTTTGTGGGTGTGACCGTTTATATCAGTTTGTTAGCAACCCGCCTCCAGAGGAGACTGAGCCAACTAACCAATACCAGAGGCTAATTTGTAATAGCGGTGTCAGTGTATACAGTAAGCTCCCTGTGCGCGGAGGGGGACGGCTAGCGACTGGGAATTCTGGTTTTAAAAATAATTATTGATTCTCTATGGCAATCTCGCAAGTGCTTCAATGCTCCTGAAGTGCAGAGAGACAATGTCACTGGACGAGTACTCCAGGGGATCCCGACTAAAGCTGTGCGGACACAGGTTTGAATCCCACCCCGCCGGGGCAGCTGGTGAAATTTAAATTCAATTGATAAAATCTGGAATTGAAAAGCGAGTCTCGGTAACGGCGACCATGACTGCTACCATGGATTGTCGTTAAAAACCCATCCGGTTCGCTAACGCCGCCTGTAGGGAAGGAAATCTGCCGTTCTTACCCCAGGTCTGGCCTACACGTGACTCCAGACCCCCCCCACACACACACAGCGATGTGGTCGACTCCTAACTGCCCCCCCCCCCTCTCTGAAATGGCCGCTCAGTTCAAGGGCAGTTGGGTATGGACAAAAGAAATGGCGACCTTGCGATGCCCATGTCCCATTTTTGATAAAGAAAAGTGGGGGGGGGGGGGCAGTCGCTGTAAAAGCGACGCACGGCATGATTCCATAAACGAATGAATGAACAGGTGATCGGCTTTAGTTAGTCGAGGGTAAACTTTGGTCCCGGAACCGGACTTCCTCAAGGTCGGCAGCCGGGATTTGTATGCTCGAGTCTCCGCATTGCGAGGTGAACCTGTGATCGTCTGATTCAGAGGCGCGAGAGTTGGCAAAGAACCAAAGTTGATTATTGGGCAGCCAACGTGGCAATGATCCGTAAGTGGGTGATGGAGGGAGAGGGGGCGGCGTGGAAGAAGATGGAGATGGCGTCCTGCAAAGGAACGAGCCTGGGGGCGCTGGTGACGGCACCGCTGCCGCTCTCGCCGACAAGGTACACCACGAGCCCGGTGGTGGCGGCAACGCTAAAGATCTGGGGGCAGTGGAGACGACACAGGGGGGTGACGGGAGCTTCGGTGTGGGCCCTGATCAGAGACAACCATCGGTTTGTCCCAGGGTCCCAGGGAGGATGGAGCTGGCATCGGGCAGGGATTAGAAGATTGGGGGACCTGTTCATTCACGGGACATTTGCGAGCTTAGGGGCGCTGGAGGAGAAGTTCGGGCTAACCCTGGGAAACGCTTTTAGGTATATGCAGGTGAGGGCGTTTGTGAGGTGGCAGGTGAGGGAATTTCCGCTACTCCCGGCACAGGGGGTTCAAGATAGGGTGATTTTGGGCGTATGGGTTGGAGAGGGCAAGGTGTCGGCGATATACCAGGAGATGAAAGACGAGGGGGAGGCTTTGGTAGAGGAGCTGAAGGGTAAATGGGAAGAGGAGTTGGGGGAGGAGATTGAGGAGGGACTATGGGCTGATGCCCTAAGTAGGGTTAATTCCTCTTCCTCGTGTGCCAGGCTTAGCCTGATACAATTTAAGGTGATTCATAGAGCGCATATGACGGGGGTGAGGCTGAGCAGGTTCTTTGGGGTAGAGGACAGATGTGGAAGGTGCTCAGGGAGCCCGGCGAACCATGTCCCTATGTTTTGGTCATGCCCGGCCCTGGAGGGGTTCTGGAGAGGAGTTGCGGGAACAGTATCTAAAGTGGTGAAAGTCCGGGTCAAGCCAAGCTGGGGGCTAGCAATATTTGGAGTAGTGGACGAACCGGGAGTGCCGGGGCGAAAGAGGCCGGCATTCTGGCCTTTGCGCCCCGAGTAGCCCGGCGAAGGATCTTGCTAATGTGGAAGGGGGCGAAGCCCCCCAGCGGGGAGGCCTGGATATATGATATGGCTGGGTTTATCAAGTTGGAAAGGATAAAGTTTGCCTTGAGAGGGTCTGCGCAGGGGTTCTGCAGGCGGTGGCAACCGTTCCTAGACCATCTCGCGGAGCGCTAGATGAAGGTCGGACAGCAGCAACCCAGGGGGGGAGGGGGGGGGGGGGTGTCGTTCGGGGGCGGGGGGAAGGGGGGTTTCTCTGGGGGGCATTTGAGCAAGAAAACACATGAATGATCCGGAAACTGACATGTACGGGATGAATCCAATTTTCAAAGTTCTGTATCTTATTGACTTGCCATGTTCATGTCTTGCCACGCGAGTTCTCGTTCTTTTTTTTTTTGCTACGGGGGGGGGTTTGTTTGTACGGTGGAAAATATTGTTGAAAAGATTCTTAATAAAAACACATTAAAAAAAGGGCCACAGAGAGACAAGCTTGGCACGGCCTGAGGTTATATCGAGGCACTGATCTCTCTCTGCTTCTGGCTCCGCACAAGGGCAGGCCCCATTCTCTTTGGCGTGTGTACAGGTTGTGACTAAATGGCCTCACGTATGTTTGGCTTTGCATCAGCGACGTGTCATCTTGCAGCAGCCGGGCACTGGTGCGGCTTTGGAACACTGGAGGTGGGATAAGCAATAGTGAGGTGCATTTATATAGCGACAGTAACGTAGCAGAAACGTCCTGAGCTGCTTCACTGGGGCAAGTAGCAAAGCACGCGTGACATCGAGCCACGAGAGGGGACTTCAGGCCGTGTGACCAAAGGCTTGCTTTAACATAAAGTGGTGGTTTTGAAGTCGAAGAGGTTTCGGGGGAGGGGGAATGCCAGAGTTTTGGGCCCAGGGAGCAAGGGTAAAGATCAGGAATAGTTTGAAGAAGGCGTCAGGTTTTGCGATAGGATCCTGGAGGTTTGCGCAGTGACCGTGTTGCTGGGGCCAAGGTGTCCGAAGGGTGGCAGCAGCCCACCCGTCCTAACTGGGTTACTGGCTGGTCTTCATTTTCCCCCCCCCACTTGTCCGACTCACGGGGACCCTGGACTTGCTCGCTCACCGACGACCCCCCCCCCCCCCCCCAGTGCCGGCAGCCAATGGGCACAGCCTTCCTTCGCCTACCTCATCGAAACCCGTCGTCATCTCATACACCTCGCTCACATCTCCCCTTCATCTCCTTTGCTCCAAGGAGAGCAGTCCTAGCTTCGCGAAGAATTTGTCTCGCGTCTCTCTTGACCTCTGGCTGCCCGCCAAGTACGTCACGGCCAGTGAGGAGAGTTTGAAGTCTTTAATGGGAGCTTAGTGTCAAGTGTTGACATTTCACGTACGTTTCAGCAGCGACAATATTCCAGCGAATAGTTTGTTGGCTGAAAAGTGCTGTTTGGGGCGTCCTGGCGTGATGCAAGGTGCTTTCGAATTAAAAGTAGTTCTTTAAGCTTGCTCGAGGGCACATTGTATCCCCCCCCCCCGCCCCCCTGTGAACCCACGTTGAGTTTTGCGGTAGAGGGCCCCGTGTGAAACACCGGCACTTCTTTCGCATCCACCGAGGGCAGTGGCTCTGACGCTAGAGGTCAGCCCTGCGCGGGTGCCTGCTCTGGGGACGGCTGCAGTTCCCGCAGCGTTCCCCCGCCGACGGGGGCAGATCTCCGCCGAGCAATGCAGATCTCCCCGATCGCTTATCTGCCGTATTGCATGCCTACCCCCTCCCCTCGGCCTCGCAAATAATTTGGCCCAGCTGCAAGAAAATGCCGCCACTCCTCTTGCCGGGCTGTGACTTAACCTGCTCGGTTGCAGCGCCCTGTGAGAGATTCCAGTCTTTGAGAGGGGGGGGGGGTTGCTGCCTGGCTCCCGGCAAGGAAAGGGAGTGCTGTCAAAGCGGACACCACTGGCGGCCATGCCTCCGGAGCTCTGGAATTCCCACGTTCCCCCTTCGAGGCGCTTCCACCCACCTCCGTATGTGGGCCGCCGTCGAACCTTTGTTTGGTGACACTCCTGCTTAAGCGCCTTGGGGATGTTTTTACTGTTAGGGGGCGCTACATAAATGCAGGTCTTTGAGAGTGTAATGAGGCCGTGCCGCCTGTGGGTGCCCTGGTGTTTTCCCGTGGGTGGATGGACAGAGCTGAGGAACTTAACTCTGGGACTGCACGGTGTGTGTGGTGCACCTAGTCGTGATTTATTGCACTCAGCTGATCCCTTTGTATTTAAATACGCTGGTCAAATGGCCTTGCTGTCCTGTTTCCTGGCGAACAGCAGTCCTGCCCGATGAGGGGAGCTCTCTCCCACGTACCAACAGTCGCCCCGGAAGCCTTTGCATTGGTGTGGCACCTTAAACCTAAAAGCAGAAACCGAGCCTCTTCAGAGATGCATGGGGAGGGAGGGGGTTTGTAATCGGCACATCTCGCTTTTAGGGATCCATCCCTGTTTTCCGGGGCTTGCAGCACAGGGGCAGGCCATTCGGCCCGTCAGCTCCGCCCCGGTGTTCCTGCTCCGCCTTTACTTCAGCTCGCCCCCTCCCCAACCCCTTTGATTCCTTATCCCTCCTGTGTTTATCCAGGTGCCCCCCCCCCCCAAAACCCGGCTTCAATGTGGCGACACAATTCACTTCCTGAGGGAGCAGATTCCACATTATCCCAATCTCTGGTTGAAGAGGTTTCTCCTGAATACCCTGTAATTGTGGCATGGTGTGTGGGCAAGACTAGGACCAGAGGTCATAATCTCTGTGTGCGTAATCTGTGGTGAATCTGTTGTCGCGACTCCCTGGGGCGGAGCGTAGAACATACAGGCCAGAAGGAGGCCATTCGGCCCATCGAGTCTGCACCGACCCACTTAAGCCCTCACTTCCACCCTGTCCCCAATAACCCCACCTAACCTTTTTTTGGACACTAAGGGCAATTTATCGTGGCCAATCCACCTAACCTGCACATCTTTGGACTGTGGGAGGAAACCGGAGCACCCGGAGGAAACCCACACACACACGGGGAGAACGTGCAGACTCCGCACAGACAGTGACCCAGCGGGGAATCGAACCTGGGACCCTGGAGCTGTGAAGCCACAGTGCTAGCCACTTGTGCTGCCCGCAGTACGCGATCAATTCCAGCCCCATTTTACCCTGTGCCGCAACACGAGGTGGAATTAGATTGTATTTAAAATGTCCGAGGTCCTTGGTTGAGCCCAAATAAACTGCAGTCGCCAGGGATGTAACTTTAAAATGCAAGTAATCATTTATTATGCACAGTATTATTAAACGGACTGAAAAATGTAACTGACTATCTAATACCCCTTTCCTGAACCCCCCTTCCTAACTCGCCCAACTCTTTTATATATAGAACAGCACAGAACAGGCCCTTCGGCCCTCGATGTTGTGCCGAGCCGTGTCCGAAACCAAGATCAAGCTATCCCACTCCCTGTCATTCTGGTGTGCTCCATGTGCCTATCCAATAACCGCTTGAGAGTTCCTAAAATGTCCGACTCCACTATCACAGCAGGCAGTCCATTCCACACCCTAACCACTCTCTGAGTAAAGAACCTACCTCGGACATCCCTCCTATATCTCCCACCCCGAACCTTATAGTTATGCCCCCTTGTAACAGCTACATCCACCCGAGGAAATAGTCTCTGAACGTCCACTCTATCTATCCCCCTCATCATCTTATAAACCTATTAAGTCGCCTCTCATCCTCCTCCGCTCCAATGAGAAAAGCCCTAGCTCCCTCAACCTTTCCTCAATAGACCTACCCTCCAAACCAGGCAGCATCCTGGTAAATATCCTTTGCACCCTTTCCAATGCTGCCACATCCTTCCTATAATGAGGTGACCAGAACTGCGCACACTACTCCAAGTGTGGTCTCACCAGGGTCCTGTACAGTTGCAGCATAACCCCACGGCTCTTAAACTCAAGCCCCCTGTTAATAAACGCTAACGCACTATAGGCCTTCTTCACGGCTCTATCCACTTGAGTGGCAACCTTCACAGATTCTCTCTGTTCCTCCACATTCCTCAGAACCCTGCCGTTGACCCTGTAATCTGCATTCAAATATACACACACACAGACAAACGACACAGGGGGGAAAGGTTGGTGGAAAGGGAAACAATATTAATAAAAATATGTTTTTTTAAAACACTGGAAGGACTTCCAGTTAAAGTCTTTCAGAAGTTCAGCCTTTTGTTTTGGTACTCCTTCCTTCTCGGCTGGAGATGGTTTTCTCTGGGCACGTTTGCCTACCTTCCTGGTAGATTCAGCATCATTTCACCGCAACGGACGTGCCAGACACTCGCCGCTTCCAGAACAATGGAGCAATTCTTCCACTTCAGCAAGCTGGAGAGAGAGCGATATTTGCAGATGATGCTCAAATAGGCGGGGCAGTAAGTTGCAATGAGGAGATAAGAAATTTACCAAAGGCTGCAGATAGGTTTGGCGAGTGGGCCAAGATGTGGCAGATGGGGTTTAACGTGGATAAGTGTGAGGTTATCCATTTTGGTCAGAAAAATGGAAAGGCAACTCATTATCTAAATGCAGAGAAACTTCAGAGTGTTTCTGTGCAGAGGGATCTGGGTGGCCGTGTGCACGAATCGCACAAAACTAGCGTGCAGGTAATAAGGAAGGCAAATGGAATTTTGGCCTCTATCGCTAAAGGAATAGAGTAGAAAGGTAAGGAAGTGTTGTTGCAGCTGTACAAGGTATTGGTGAGGCCACACCTGGAGTACTGTGTACAGTTTTCGCCCCCTTATTTGAGATGGGGATGTAGTTGCATTATCACAGAATTTACAGTGCAGAAGGAGGCCATTCGGCCCATCGAGTCTGCACCGGCCCTCGGAAAGAGCACCCTACCCAAGCCCACATCTCCACCCTATCCCCGTAACCCCACCTAACCCAAGCCTTTTGGACACTTAAGGGCAATTTAGCACGGCCAATCCACCTAACCTGCACATCTTTGGACTGTGGGAGGAAACCGGAGCACCCGGAGGAAACCCACGCACACACGGGGGAGAACCTGCAGACTCTGCACAGACAGTGACCCAAGCCGGGAATCGAACCTGGGACCCTGGAGCTGTGAAGCAACTGTGCTAACCACTGTGCTACCCGTGCTTCCCCGTTCGAGGCAGTACAGAGGTGGTTCACTTGATTGATTCCAGCGATGAGTCCAAAGATGTGCAGGTTCTTTAGGGTTACGGGGATCGGGCGGGATGGTCAGAGGAATGGGCCTAGGTCGAGTGCTCTTTCGGGGGGTGGGGGTTGGTGCAGACTCGATGGGCCGAATGTCATTTTTTGCAGGCGGCACGGTAGCACAGTGGTTAACACTATTGCTTTGCAGCGCCAGGATCTCAGGTTCGATTCCCGGCTTGGGTCCCTGTCTGTGCGGAGTCTGCACGTTCTCCCCGTGTGTGCGTGGATTTCCTCCGGGTGCTCCGGTTTCCTCCCACAGTCCGAAGATGTGCAGGTTAGGTGGATTGGCCGTGATAAATTGCCCTTAAGTGTCCTCTAAAGGTTGAGTGGGGTTACTGGGTTACAGGGACAGGGGGGAGGTGTGGGCCGAAGTAGGCTGCTCTTTCCAAGGGCCGGTGCAGACGCGATGGGCCGAATGGCCTCCTTCGGCACTGTAAATTTTATGATTCCATGATTTGTCCAAGCTTTTTCCCTTGCACTCAACAGGACAATCGCAAGAATCTCTTTTGGGGTGAAACAGCAACCTCATAACATACGAGAAGGGAGTGCTTATTGGTTGGCGAGTGGACTCCTCAGCCAATGCCTTTAATAATCAGAGTCAAGGTGCCTGGATTTAAGTTTTCAAGCAATGCTTGGCAGTTAACTGTAAAGTCACCGTTCACTGGTGCATTCTCCGTGGCAACCCATCAGCCCACTCACGAGGGTCTCCCCACACGCCCACGTTCTCAGTATTCCCTGGGCAGAGCAGTTCCTCCCGATTTTCCCCATTCCACAACAAGGCGATGAGGCTCAGTTTGAGACCGGCACCGCGACCCTCTCGGCCATGTCACTTTCGGAATTTGTACTGAAACGGGGCAAACTTCTTAAAAGTGCAAGGTCACATTCCAAGGCGAAGGTGGTGAAACAAACAAAATTGCCCTCCGGGGAGCGTGAAGAGAGAGGGACATTTCTTTCAATCCAGAAACCCATTGAAACTTGGCAGCTGTCTAAGGGAGAGAGACATTAAAATTGCAACGTACGGGCTATTGAGACGATGGCCGCCGCAGACAGACCCACCCAAAACCTCTTGGGAGAAGCACAATGATCAAGCATTCCAAGGCAAGGCTGCCCAGCCGCCGGTGAGAGATTGCAAGTGTCGCAGGCAGTGTCAAGAAAGTCTTCAGCGGAGGAAGCGGGCTGAGGGCTGTGCTATCTCTCTCCTCTCTCTCTCTCGCTCTCTCTCTCTGAATAAGTGTGCTACCTGGCTTGAGAATGCATCTCTACCAGCGAGCGTCAATCTCCTAATAACCCCAACACCGTTTGCGTAGGACTGCGTACAGATGCAGCGAACTCAGATCGTCCGCAAGGACATTCAAAGGACACTTAAACATATATTCTTTCACCTTTATTATTGGACTCTTAGTTCACCTGAACTCTGACTGATGGTGGGGGTGTTGCGCGGGTGGTTGCGAGCTTGCGCGGGTGGTTGCGAGCTTGCGCGGGTGGTTCTTGCGTGATTGCGTGGGTGGTGGTTGCAAGCTTGCGCGGGTGGTTGCGAGCTTGCGCAGATGGTTGCGAGCTTGCGCAGATGGTTGCGTGCTTGAGCGGGTGGTTCTTGCGTGATTGCGCGGGTGGTGGTTGCGAGCTTGCACCAATGGTTGCGAGCTTGCGCAGATGGTTGCGAGCTTGCGCAGGTGGTTGCATGATTGCGTGGGTGGTTCTTGCGTGATTGCGCGGGTGGTGGTTGCGAGCTTGCACGGATGGTTGCGTGCTTGAGCGGGTGGTTGCGTGCTTGAGCGGGTGGTGGTTGCGAGCTTGCGCAGATGGTTGCGTGCTTGCGCGGGTGGTTGCGAGCTTGCGCGGGTGGTGGTTGCGAGCTTGCACCAATGGTTGCGAGCTTGCGCAGGTGGTTGCATGATTGCGTGGGTGGTTCTTGCGTGATTGCGCGGGTGGTGGTTGCGAGCTTGCACGGATGGTTGCGAGCTTGCGCAGATGGTTGCGTGCTTGAGCGGGTGGTGGTTGCGAGCTTGCGCAGATGGTTGCGTGCTTGCGCGGGTGGTTGCGAGCTTGCGCGGGTGGTTGCGTGCTTGAGCAGGTGGTGGTTGCGAGCTTGCGCGAGTGGTTGCGTGCTTGAGCGGGTGGTTGCGTGCTTGTGTGGGTGGTTGCATGCTTACGCTCAAGGTTTGCACGAGGGCCACATGCATTTTATTGTTTGCCTCGGTTTTACAGGATAATAAATTTGCTCGCGCCTTGACTGGAGAAAAGCCGGGTCGATTGGCCCCCGCGCTACTCCCAGCTTAAATAGCTCAACACATTCCGATTTGGGAGAGGGACGTGCCTCGTGAGACTGAAGCTCAAATCTCCAGTTGTGACCGCACGAGGGGGTTGAATCGGTTAAGACCCCCCACGCCACCCCACGAGGAGCGAGCTGCCAATGATGTGTTCCTTCCCGGGATTGTGTCGGGGGTGGGGTGGGGGCAGAAGGCAATGCCTTTGACAGAAGGGTCAGAGAGACGGGAGCGCGTCGGGTGAAGCTGCCTCCTTTGGCAGTCACGGGAGCTGCCAAGAGGCTTTGACGGCGCCTGGGAGCTGTACCTTTCCAGAGCTGCCAGGAATTTGTGTACACTCCCAGTCTTGTGATCATGAGCTCATTATGTTCCGAGTCAGGAGCTGAGCCCCAGGCACGTTGACCTTGCTGTCGAGGATTCGCTCGTTAAAACCCCTCTCCCTTCAGTACTTAGCGCGGCTTTCACTTGCCTCCTCTTAACGCCGCCTGGGTGTCCAGGGTAGAGGGCTCTGACCTCCGACAGGGATGAAGAGTGGAGGCTGACCTCGCCACCCCCCCCCCCCCCCTCTCTTTTACTTTCTCCCGGTGCTACGGCAGAGCAGGGTGTGTGTTGGGAGCCTTGGGAGGGGAAAGGGTGGGGTGGGGGTATTCAGCACAGCAGGAGGACAAGCCTTTGTGGGGGAGGGAGGAGGGGTTGTGGCCCACTGTGCTGCCAGCCCCATGGGACAGATCCCTTGGAGATTAGCTGCCTGTTACGTCAATAGACACACCTCTGCTTTGCACGTTTTGTGCTGGGTTCCTCGGGCATCTTCTGGTGCCCAAGTGATTGATCGATGCGCCAACCCACTAGGCTCTGCTCCCAGTTGATTTTCATCAGTTCCTCCCTCATTCCCCTGTAGTTACCTTTATTTAACTGTAACACCTTTACATCTGATTCTACCTTCTTTCTTTCAAATTGGAGATTGAATTCGACCATATTATGATCACTGCCTCCTAAGACCATAAGACATAGGAGCGGAAGTAAGGCCATTCGGCCCATCGAGTCCACTCCACCATTCAATCATGGCTGATTTCAACTCCATTTACCCGCTCTCTCCATAGCCCTTAATTCCTCGAGAAATCAAGAATTCATCAACTTCTGTCTTAAAGACACTCAACGTCCCGGCCTCCACCGCCCTCTGTGGCAATGAATTCCACAGACCCACCACTCTCTGGCTGAAGAAATTTCTCCTCATCTCTGTTCTAAAGTGACTCCCTTTTATTCTAAGGCTGTGCCCCCGGCTCCTACTCTCCTTTGCTAATGGAAACAACTTCCCTCCATCCACCCTATCTAAGCCATTCATTATCTTGTAAGTTTCTATTAGATCTCCCCTCAACCTCCTAAACTCCAATGAATATAATCCCAGGATCCTCAGATGTTCATCGTATGTTAGGCCTACCATAGAACATAGAACATAGAACAATACAGCGCAGTACAGGCCCTTCGGCCCACGATGTTGCACCGAAACAAAAGCCATCCAACCTACACTATGCCATTATCATCCATATGTTTATCCAATAAACTTTTAAATGCCCTCAATGTTGGCGAGTTCACCACTGTAGCAGGTAGGGCATTCCACGGCCTCACTACTCTTTGCGTAAAGAACCTACCTCTGACCTCTGTCCTATATCTATTACCCCTCAGTTTAAAGTTATGTCCCCTCGTGCCAGCCATATCCATCCGCGGGAGAAGGCTCTCACTGTCCACCCTATCCAACCCCCTGATCATTTTGTATGCCTCTATTAAGTCTCCTCTTAACCTTCTTCTCTTCAACGAAAACAACCTCAAGTCCATCAGCCTTTCCTCATAAGATTTTCCCTCCATACCAGGCAACATCCTGGTAAATCTCCTCTGCACCCGCTCCAAAGCCTCCACGTCCTTCCTATAATGCGGTGACCAGAACTGTACGCAATACTCCAAATGCGGCCGTACCAGAGTTCTGTACAGCTGCAACATGACCTCCCGACTCCGGAACTCAATCCCTCTACCAATAAAGGCCAACACTCCATAGGCCTTCTTCACAACCCTATCAACCTGGGTGGCAACTTTCAGGGATCTATGTACATGGACACCTAGATCCCTCTGCTCATCCACACTTTCAAGAACTTTACCATTAGCCAAATATTCCGCATTCCTGTTATTCCTTCCAAAGTGAATCACCTCACACTTCTCTACATTAAACTCCATTTGCCACCTCTCGGCCCAGCTCTGCAGCTTATCTATATCCCTCTGTAATCTGCTACATCCTTCCACACTATCGACAACACCACCGACTTTAGTATCGTCTGCAAATTTACTCACCCACCCTTCTGCGCCTTCCTGTAGGTCATTGATAAAAATTACAAACAGCAACGGCCCCAAAACAGATCCTTGTGGTACTCCACTTGTGACTGTACTCCATTCTGAACATTTCCCATCAACCACCACCCTCTGTCTTCTTTCAGCTAGCCAATTTCTGATCCACATCTCTAAATCACCCTCAATCCCCAGCCTCCGTATTTTTTGCAATAGCCTACCGTGGGGAACCTTATCAAACGCTTTGCTGAAATCCATATACACCACATCAACTGCTCTACCCTCGTCTACCTGTTCAGTCACCTTCTCAAAGAACTCAATAAGGTTTGTGAGGCATGACCTACCCTTCACAAAGCCATGCTGACTATCCCTGATCATATTATTCCTATCTAGATGATTATAAATCTTGTCTCTTATAATCCCCTCCAAGACTTTACCCACTACAGACGTGAGGCTCACCGGCCTATAGTTGCCGGGGTTGTCTCTGCTCCCCTTTTTGAACAAAGGGACCACATTTGCTGTCCTCCAGCCCTCTGGCACTATTCCTGTAGCCAATGATGACATAAAAATCAAAGCCAAAGGTCCAGCAATCTCTTCCCTGGCCTCCCATAGAATCCTAGGATAAATCCCATCAGGTCCCGGGGACTTATCTATTTTCAGCCTGTCCAGAATTGCCAACACCTCTTCCCTACGTACCTCAATGCCATCTATTCTATTAGCCTGGGGCTCAGCATTCTCCTCCACAACATTATCTTTTTCCTGAGTGAATACTGACGAAAAATATTCATTTAGTATCTCGCCTATCTCTTCAGACTCCACACACAATTTCCCATCCCTGTCCTTGACTGGTCCTACTCTTTCCCTAGTCATTCGCTTATTCCTGACATACCTATAGAAAGCTTTTGGGTTTTCCTTGATCCTTCCTGCCAAATACTTCTCATGTCCCCTCCTTGCTCGTCTTAGCTCTCTCTTTAGATCCTTCCTCGCTACCTTGTAACTATCCATCGCCCCAACCGAAACTTCACACTTCATCTTCACATAGGCCTCCTTCTTCCTCTTAACAAGAGATTCCACTTCCTTGGTAAACCACGATTCCCTCGCTCGACGCCTTCCTCCCTGTCTGACCGGTACATACTTATCAAGAACACGCAGTAGCTGATCCTTGAACAAGCCCCACTTATCCAGTGTGCCCAACACTTGCAGCCTACTTCTCCACCTTATCCCCCCCAAGTCACGTCTAATGGCATCATAATTGCCCTTCCCCCAGCTATAACTCTTGCCCTGCGGTGTATACTTATCCCTTTCCATCATTAACGTAAACGTCACCGAATTGTGGTCACTGTCCCCAAAGTGCTCTCCTACCTCCAAATCCAACACCTGGCCTGGTTCATTACCCAAAACCAAATCCAACGTGGCCTCGCCTCTTGTTGGCCTGTCAACATATTGTTTCAGGAAACCCTCCTGCACACACTGTACAAAAAACGACCCATCTAATGTACTCGAACTATATCTTTTCCAGTCAATATTTGGAAAGTTAAAATCTCCCATAATAACTACCCTGTTACTTTCGCTCATATCCAGAATCATCTTCGCCATCCTTTCCTCTACATCCCTAGAACTATTAGGAGGCCTATAAAAAACTCCCAACAGGGTGACCTCTCCTTTCCTGTTTCTAACTTCAGCCCATACTACCTCGGCAGAAGAGTCCCCATCTAGCATCCTCTCCGCCACCGTAATACTGCTCTTGACTAGCAGCGCCACACCTCCCCCTCTTTTGCCTCCTTCTCTGAGCTTACTAAAACACCTAAACCCCGGAACCTGCAACATCCATTCCTGTCCCTGCTCTATCCATGTCTCCGAAATGGCCACAACATCGAAGTCCCAGGTACCAACCCACGCTGCCAGTTCCCCTACCTTGTTTCGTATACTCCTGGCATTGAAGTAGACACACTTCAAACCACCTACCTGAACACTGGCCCCCTCCTGCGATGTCAAATCTGTGCTCCTGACCTCTATACTCTCATTCTCCCTTACCCTAAAACTACAATCCAGGTTCCCATGCCCCTGCTGCATTAGTTTAAACCCCCCCAAAGAGCACTAACAAATCTCCCCCCCAGGATATTTGTGCCCCTCAGGTTCAGATGTAGACCATCCTGTCTGTAGAGGTCCCACCTTCCCCAGAAAGAGCCCCAGTTATCCAAAAATCTGAATCCCTCCCGCCTGCACCATCCCTGTAGCCACGTGTTTAAATGCTCTCTCTCCTTATTCCTCATCTCACTATCACGTGGCACGGGCAACAACCCAGAGATAACAACTCTGTTTGTTCTAGTTCTGAGCTTCCATCCTAGCTCCCTGAAAGCCTGCCTGACATCCTTGTCCCCTTTCCTACCTATGTCATTGGTGCCAATGTGGACCACGACTTGGGGCTGCTCCCCCTCCCCCCTATGGACCCGGAAAACACGATCCGAGACATCACGTACCCTTGCACCTGGGAGGCAACATACCAAACGTGAGTCTCTCACGCTCCCACAAAATCTCCTATCTGTGCCCCTGACTATAGAGTCCCCAATTACTAATGCTCTGCTCCTCTCCCCCCTTCCCTTCTGAGCAACAGGGACAGACTCCGTGCCAGAGGCCCGTACCCCATGGCTTACCCCTGGTAAGTCGTCCCCCCCACAAGTATCCAAAGCGGTATACTTGTTTCTCAGGGGTACGACCGCAGGGGATCCCTGGATCCCATTCCTGGGATCACCCGTGTGAATCTCTGCTTGGCCCGCTCCAGTGCCAGTATGTCCTTCCTGAGGTGTGGGGCCCAAAATTGCTCACAGTATTCTAAATGGGGCCTAACTAATGCTTTATAAAGCTTCAGAAGTACATCCCTGCTTTTATATTCCAAGCCTCTTGAGATAAATGACAACATTGCATTTGCTTTCTTAATTACGGACTCAACCTGCAAGTTTACCTTTAGAGAATCCTGGACTAGGACTCCCAAGTCCCTTTGCACTTCAGCATTATGAATTTTGTCACCGTTTAGAAAATAGTCCACGCCCCTATTCTTTTTTCCAAAGTGCAAGCCCACGTTGAATTTCATCAGCCATTTCTTGGACCACTCTCCTAAACTGTCTAAATCTTTCTGCAGCCTCCCCACCTCCTCCATACTACCTGCCCACCTCCACCTAAGTGCTCCCTTACTTTAAGATCTTTAATCAAGTCTGGCTCATTACATAACACTAAGTCCAGAATGGCCTGTTCCCTCGTGGGCTCCATCACAAGCTGTTCCAAAAAGCCCTCCTGTAAACATTCAATGAATTCCCTTTCCTTGGGTCCACTGGCAGCATTATTTACCCAGTCCACATGCATATTGAAGTCCCCCATGATCACTGTGACCTTGCCTTTCTGACATGCACTTTCTATTTCGTGGTGCATTTTGTGCCCCTGGTCCTGACCACTGTTAGGAGGCCTGTACATAACTCCCATTATGGTTTTTTTTGCCTTTGTGGTTCCTCAACTCTACCCACACAGACTCCACATCATCTGACCCTATGTCGTTTAGTGCTATTGATTTAATTTCATTCCTAATTAACAAGGCAACCCCGCCCCCTCTGCCCACCTCTCTGTCTTTTCGATAGGTAGTGAATCCCTGGATGTTTAAATGCCAGTCCTGAACCCCCTGCAACCATGTCTCTGTGATGCCTACCACATCATACCTGCCAGTCTTATGTTCTTATTATGTTCTAAATGAAGTTCCTGTGAAAAGCCCCTAGTCGCCACATTCCGGCGCCTGTTCGGGGAGGCTGGGACGGGAATTGAACCGTGCTGCTGGCCTGCCTTGCTCTGCTTTCAAAGCCAGCGATTTAGCCCTGTGCTAAACCAGCCTCTGAGGGGCTGCGAGGCTGAGCTGAGGAGCTGGAGCAGAAACAGGGGACCACTGTGAGCAGCCTGTCGGCTGGGGCTGGGGCTGGGCCCAGGCTCCTGGATCGGACACATCGGGGTCAGTCCATCCCTTTGGCCTTTGAGTTCTTTATCCCCAAATCCCACCCCTACCCAAACACCCCACCCCTACCCAAACACCCCACCCCGACCCAAACACCCCACCCCGACCCAAACACCCCACCCCGACCCAAACACCCCACCCCTACCCAAACACCCCACCCCTACCCAAACACCCCACCCCTACCCAAACACCCCACCCCTACCCAAACACCCCACCCCTACCCAAACACCCCACCCCTACCCAAACACCCCACCCCTACCCAAACACCCCACCCCTACCCAAACACCCCACCCCGACCCAAACACCCCACCCCGACCCAAACACCCCACCCCGACCCAAACACCCCACCCCGACCCAAACACCCCACCCCTACCCAAACACCCCACCCCTACCCAAACACCCCACCCCTACCCAAACACCCCACCCCTACCCAAACACCCCACCCCTGCCCAAACACCCCACCCCTGCCCAAACACCCCACCCCTACCCAAACACCCCACCCCTACCCAAACACCCCACCCCTACCCAAACACCCCACCCCTACCCAAACACCCCACCCCTACCCAAACACCCCACCCCGACCCAAACACCCCACCCCGACCCAAACACCCCACCCCTACCCAAACACTCCACCCCTACCCAAACACCCCACCCCTACCCAAACACCCCACCCCTACCCAAACACCCCACCCCTACCCAAACACCCCACCCCTACCCAAACACCCCACCCCTACCCAAACACCCCACCCCTACCCAAACACTCCACCCCTACCCAAACACCCCACCCCTACCCAAACACCCCACCCCTACCCAAACACCCCACCCCTACCCAAACACCCCACCCCTACCCAAACACCCCACCCCTACCCAAACACCCCACCCCTACCCAAACACCCCACCCCTACCCAAACACCCCACCCCTACCCAAACACTCCACCCCTACCCAAACACCCCACCCCTACCCAAACACCCCACCCCTACCCAAACACCCCACCCCTACCCAAACGCCCCACCCCGACCCAAACACCCCACCCCGACCCAAACACCCCACCCCGACCCAAACACCCCACCCCGACCCAAACACCCCACCCCGACCCAAACACCCCACCCCTCCCCAAACACCCCACCCCTACCCAAACACCCCACCCCTACCCAAACACCCCACCCCTACCCAAACACCCCACCCCTACCCAAACACCCCTCCCCGACCCAAACACCCCACCCCTACCCAAACACCCCACCCCTACCCAAACACCCCACCCCGACCCAAACACCCCACCCCTACCCAAACACCCCACCCCTACCCAAACACCCCACCCCTACCCAAACACCCCACCCCTACCCAAACACCCCACCCCTACCCAAACACCCCACCCCTACCCAAACACCCCACCCCTACCCAAACACCCCACCCCTACCCAAACACCCCACCCCTACCCAAACACCCCACCCCTACCCAAACACCCCACCCCTACCCAAACACCCCACCTCTACCCAAACACCCCACCCCTACCCAAACACCCCACCCCTACCCAAACACCCCACCCCTACCCAAACACCCCACCCCTACCCAAACACCCCACCCCTACCCAAACACCCCACCCCTACCCAAACACCCCACCCCTACCCAAACACCCCACCCCTACCCAAACACCCCACCCCTACCCAAACACTCCACCCCTACCCAAACACCCCACCCCTACCCAAACACCCCACCCCTACCCAAACACCCCACCCCTACCCAAACACCCCACCCCGACCCAAACACCCCACCCCTACCCAAACACCCCACCCCTACCCAAACACCCCACCCCTACCCAAACACCCCACCCCTACCCAAACACCCCACCCCTACCCAAACACCCCACCCCTACCCAAACACCCCACCCCTACCCAAACACCCCACCCCTACCCAAACACCCCACCCCTACCCAAACACCCCACCCCTACCCAAACACCCCTCCCCTACCCAAACACCCCACCCCTACCCAAACACCCCACCCCTACCCAAACACCCCACCCCTACCCAAACACCCCACCCCTACCCAAACACCCCACCCCTACTCAAACACCCCACCCCTACCCAAACACCCCACCCCTACCCAAACACCCCACCCCTACCCAAACACCCCACCCCTACCCAAACACCCCACCCCTACCCAAACACCCCACCCCTACCCAAACACCCCACCCCTACCCAAACACCCCACCCCTACCCAAACACCCCACCCCTACCCAAACACCCCACCCCTACCCAAACACCCCTCCCCTACCCAAACACCCCACCCCTACCCAAACACCCCTCCCCTACCCAAACACCCCTCCCCTACCCAAACACCCCTCCCCTACCCAAACACCCCACCCCTACCCAAACACCCCACCCCTACCCAAACACCCCACCCCTACCCAAACACCCCTCCCCTACCCAAACACCCCTCCCCTACCCAAACACCCCTCCCCTACCCAAACACCCCTCCCCTACCCAAACACCCCACCCCGACCCAAACACCCCACCCCGACCCAAACACCCCACCCCGACCCAAACACCCCACCCCGACCCAAACACCCCACCCCGACCCAAACACCCCACCCCGACCCAAACACCCCACCCCGACCCAAACACCCCACCCCGACCCAAACACCCCACCCCGACCCAAACACCCCACCCCGACCCAAACACCCCACCCCGACCCAAGCATCCTGTCCCTTCGCCAAACACCAATCCCCCTCCCCGAACGCCCCCTCCCCAAACCTCGCCACCTCCCCCCCCCCCCCTCCCCCTCCCCGAAAGCCCCCTCCCCAAACGTCCCCCCTTCCCCCTCCCTGAACGCACCCTCCCCCTCTATCTCTGGCACTTGGTTCTCAGCGTTAACCATGAACGGCAAATTGCCAGCTGGGACCCAGGCGCTTTCCGACAAAGCCGTCAAACAGAAAGACCGGCATTGATGTAGCGCCAGCCTCGGGTCCTTTCTAGGCATGGCAGGGCTCCCCTCTGTGAGCAGCGACATTGCCGTGCTGAAAGTGCGGCAGCCATTTGGCAGGCAACTGCGAGCCCTGTCCAGCAGCAATGAGGTCAATGACCGGATAATCAGCCTTTTCTCCAAAATGGCTGTCCAAGTGTTAAAATGTGGAGCATGCAGTCGCGCCCCCTCCCTCCCCGGAATCTTTGGTGCCTCTCAAGGAGGATTGACATCTCACCCCAAAGATGATCACCCGGCGGGGGGGGGGCGGTGTGCGATGACGGGTGATCTGGAGGCAATGGGGCTTCTTTGACCTGGTCACCCTTTGCGTAGCTCCACGGCTGGGCAGAGGGACGGGAGGTAAAAATTGCCCAAGGGCCAAGCGGTACGTGTGGATTCAACGCTCTTCAAATTTCCAAGGCCTGTCGGTGACCAATTGGCTCCAACGGTCATTGAGGCGGCGAAGGCCACGCTGCGGTGGACGTATCGGAAGTTATTTCGGGTCAGCGAGCCCTCGTTTGCCGGGAGCTATCTGCCTTTTCATGTTGGGTGCATTGAAAGAAATGTCCGGCTCTCTGCTCCTGTAGGATGTTAGAGAGAGCGAACGCACTTGTTAGGTAAGGTCAGCGATCCCGCAGTGCATTGCCATGTGTCGCTGGGGTGAGTTAAAGTAAGCTCGGCTGGTGTGAAGCTTAAATACTAACGTGGACTTTCTAGGAGGGAGGTGGAAATGGGCTGTTTCCCTGCTGTGCGTTCTGCCTGTGTGAACGCGCTTTTCAAAAATGTTCATTCGTGGGATACGTGCGTTGCTGCCTGACGGAAGGCAGAGAGTGGGGATAAAGGGGGCTTTTTCAGGGTGGCAGCCGGTGACTAGTGGTGTGCCTCAGGGGTCTGTGCTGGGACCACAACTTTTCACAATATGCATTAATGATCTGGAAGAAGGAACTGAAGGCACTGTTGCTAAGTTTGCAGATGATACAGAGCTATACAGAGGGACAGGTAGTACTGGGGAAGCAGGGGGGCTGCAGAAGGACTTGGACAGGCTAGGAGAGTGGGAAAAGAAGTGGCAGATGCAATACAATGTGGAAAAGTGTGAGTTTATGCACTTTGTAGGAGGAATGGAAGCATAGACTATTTTCTAAATGGGGAGAGGCTTCGGAAATCAGAAGCACAAAAGGACTTGGGAGTCCTTGTCCACGATTCTCTTAAGGTTAACGTGCAGGTTCAGTCGGCGGTTAGGAAGGCAAATGCAATGTTAGCATTTATGTCGAGAGGGCTAGAATACAAGACCAGGGATGTACTTCTGAGGCTGTATAAGGCTCTGGTCAGGCCCCATTTGGAGTATTGTGAGCAGTTTTGGGCCCCGTATCTAGGGAAGGATGTGCTGGCCTTGGAAAGGGTCCAGAGGAGGTTCACAAGAATGATCCCTGGAATGAAGAGCTTGTCGTATGAGGAGCGGTTGGGGACTCTGGGTCTGTACTCGGTGGAGTTTAGAAGGATGAGGGGGGATCTTATTGAAGCTTACAGGATACTGCGAGGCCTGGATAGAGTGGACGTGGAGAGGATGTTTCCACTTGTAGGAGAAACTAAAACCCGAGGACACAATCTCAGACTGAAGGGACGATCCTTCAAAACAGAGATAAGGAGGAATTTCTTCAGCCAGAGGGTGGGGAATCTGTGGAACTCTTTGCCGCAGAAGGCTGTGGAGGCCAAATCACTGAGTGTCTTTAAGACAGAGATAGATAGGTTCTTGGTTAATGAGGGGATCAGGGGTTATGGGGAGAAAGGAGAATGGGGGATGAGAAAAATATCAGCCGTGATTGAATGGCGGAGCAGACTCGATGGGCCGAGTGGCCCAATTGTGCTCCTGTGTCTTATGATCTCATAGTAACGGGGTGAAGGGTTATGGAGAACGGGAACCAGCGTTATCAATTGAACGACGCAGCGGGATCGAGGGGCTGAATGGCCGACTCCTGGTTCTTATGTAAGTTTAATGGCTAATCTGAAGAACGGCACCTCCAACAGTGCAGCACTCCCTGTGTACTGCAATGGGCTATTTGTGCCAATACAGCAAACCCCCAATGGCCTATTGGGCAGGAGAAAAATAACCTTTCATCAAACATTTATATCTTTCCCAAAGCGTTCTCCTGGATTCTGCTGCCCCTAGCGTTTCCCATTGGAAAGTCGGTGTTGGAACAACAATCTCCTTTCACTCTGAAATCTCCTTTCACTCTCTCACTGGTGACCTTCAATTGATGCCCTTTCGATACCGGGCACTGAAAAATATCTATCTCCCTGATTTATCGCGCTGAAACCCCGTGTAACTTCCATCTGGTTGTTTTTTTTAAATCCGGGATTCTAATGAGCTCAAATGTCAGAACACGTCCCCCTCACGTAAGGGGGACAATGCATTTCATTGAGAAGAGGGAAAGCTGCGTCAGAATGTGTTGTTGGAAGATTGCGTGTCTCTGGGTCGCGAACTGCCGTGAGGGTGTGCGGCGTGCCCCTACAGTGACTGTGATGCCTCCCGGGCGCCCGCCCTCGCCCCCTGCCCGGAGACTCACTTGAACGCCCCACCCGAAACCTGGCACCTCTGACAATCCAGCACTGCTCCAGCCCGGGGCTTTTTTAGTGTTCTTGCCCCGAGGGTGGGACTTGAAGCCGCAACCTTGTGTCTCAAGGGGCCCGGATTTTGGGGAGGGTTTTTTGGTGTTCGTTCACAGGATGGCTGGTCAGATTGGCATGTATCCCTGCGTGCGATTGACTGAGTCACAGCTGGCACATTCTTGGACAGCCTGTTCTTCCGAAAAGGCCACGAGCCGTTCCATTCTCCGGGCGCGATCCGGCTTTATTTCGAATCACAATATTTAGCAGAAGTGCCGAATGTTCGAATGGCGTATGCCTGACTGCGTGTCCGTTTTAAATGGCCGAATCAGTACCTCCAGGGGACCCAGTGTTGCGCCTGCTCCAGTCACTGGATGCTAGCTCCGTGTGACCACAGGATGGACCTCAGTTACTTTGCGAAGCTTTGTCTTTAGAGCAGTCACAATGAAATACATCCAGCTCGTCAAAAGAGCAGAGCAGCTTCGCGCTCTTTCACTTGAGTAGCGCTGTTACTGGAGAGAAAACAAATTTCTCTTCAGAAACCCAGTGAACCGTCCCAGGACAGGTACAGCACGGGGTTAGATACAGAGTAAAGCTCCCTCTACACTGTCGCCATCAAACACTCCCAGGACAGGTACAGCATGGGGTTAGATGCAGAGTAAAGCTCCCTCTACACTGTCCCCATCAAACACTCCCAGGACAGGTACAACATGGGGTGAGATACAGAGTAAAGCTCCCTCTACACTGTCCCCATCAAACACTCCCAGGACAGGTACAGCACGGGGTTAGATACAGAGTAAAGCTTCCTCTACACTGTCTCCATCAAACACACCCAGGACAGGTACAGCACGGGGTTAGATACAGAGTAAAGCTCCCTCGACACTGTCCCCATCAAACACTCCCAGGACAGGTACAGCACGGGGTTAGATACAGAGTAAAGCTCCCTCTACCCTCCCTGTACACTCAACCCTGACCCCCCCCCCTTTGCCAAGTTGGGACAAGCTTCAAAATCCTGAACCGGGACCATTGAGTGATCTAAAGCGAGTTTGATCGCTGATTACAAAGATGTGAAAAGTCACTTTGAAGCTCAGTCTCTCTGTTCCCCCCCCTTTCCTCTTCACTCGCCAGGTTAATGGTGACCTTGATCGACCTGCCCCGTTTTTGCGCCGTGTGGTACCTTGCACCCTCAAACAAGGGAGCACCAAACCTCATCAAAGCGCACCATTTCCTTGACCTAGTGCCACCCTCTGTGTCTGCATTCCGCAGTGAGGTCGGACACTCAGCCTCATTTCACACCTGGTCGATGTCGTTGGCTGACTTTGATCCTGCATCACCGCCCACGGTGCCATCATACCCGTCCTGTCCGCTTACCCTGTCAATGAACCGTCAGAGTGGGGGGGGGGGGGGGGCAGCTAGAGTCATGGGGTGAAGGGGTCAGGTCAGTCCTGGCGAGGGTCTCCGAGCGAGACGCATCGGCCCGAACCACGTTAGCACACCGGGCCTTCTCGCGTTGACCGCTGTTGAAATCGACTGTCGGGTCCAGCTGAGACCCCTTTCCCCTCTGTGCCACGCCCCCTCGCCAGCCACCATCAGCTGGCAGAGCAAGCCCACTTTGTACCCGCGATGGAAGGCAGGTTCCTCACTCGATCCAAGGGCCCTGTGCTTTGCAGCAGTCAGGTGGCCGGTACAGCTGGAATTCGCCGGGTGTCCTTGTTGAAAAATGGATCCTTTGTGGAGCTCCCACGCCTGTTCTGTAACGTTGTGGAAGTGGGCAGAAGGTTGGAATTCGTAAACAAAGAACCCCCCCCCCCCGCCCGCATTGTCATCACAAACATTACGTTAGTGTCTGCAACATGGAAGAAATTCCAGCACATTCTATTCCCCGCCATGAAGCATTTATATTTCTGTTCCCATAAGAAGACAAGCAGTTTTCGAGGCTGTGGGGGGGGGTTCTGCCCGGTTTTCACCCTTCAAGCAGTGCCCCTCGGTGTACGGTTACAGAGTGAGTGATCCTCACCCTGCTGAATAAACAGTGACTCTGTACAGTTACACAGTGAGTGATCCTCACCCTGCTGAATAAACAGTGATTCTGTGCAGTTACACGGTGAGTGATCCTCACCCTGCTGAATAAACAGTGTCTCTGTACAGTTACACAGTGAGTGATCCTCACCCTGAATAAACAGTGACTCTGTACAGTAACACAGTGAGTGACCCTCACCCTGAATAAACAGTGACTCTGTACAGTTACACAGTGAGTGATCCTCACCCTGCTGAATAAACAGTGTCTCTGTACAGTTACACAGTGAGTGATCCTCACCCTGCTGAATAAACAGTGTCTCTGTACAGTTACACAGTGAGTGATCCTCACCCTGCTGAATAAACAGTGACTCTGTACAGTAACACAGTGAGTGACCCTCACCCTGAATAAACAGTGACTCTGTACAGTTACACAGTGAGTGATCCTCACCCTGAATAAACAGTGACTCTGTACAGTTACACAGTGAGTGATCCTCACCCTGCTGAATAAACAGTGACTCTGTAGAGTTACACAGTGAGTGATCCTCACCCTGAATAAACAGTGACTCTGTACACTTACACAGTGAGTGATCCTCACCCTGAATAAACAGTGACTCTGTACAGTTACAGTGAGTGATCCTCATCCTGAATAAACAGTGACTCTGTACAGTTACACAGTGAGTGATCCTCACCCTGCTGAATAAACAGTGACTCTGTACAGTTACACAGTGAGTGATCCTCACCCTGCTGAATAAACAGTGATTCTGTGCAGTTACACGGTGAGTGATCCTCACCCTGCTGAATAAACAGTGTCTCTGTACAGTTACACAGTGAGTGTAATAACCTCATAAGCAGTTACACGGTGAGTGATCCTCACCCTGCTGAATAAACAGTGTCTCTGTACACTTACACAGTGAGTGATCCTCACCCTGAATAAACAGTGACTCTGTACAGTTACAGTGAGTGATCCTCATCCTGAATAAACAGTGACTCTGTACAGTTACACAGTGAGTGATCCTCACCCTGCTGAATAAACAGTGATTCTGTGCAGTTACACGGTGAGTGATCCTCACCCTGCTGAATAAACAGTGTCTCTGTACAGTTACACAGTGAGTGATCCTCACCCTGAATAAACAGTGACTCTGTACAGTAACACAGTGAGTGACCCTCACCCTGAATAAACAGTGACTCTGTACAGTTACACAGTGAGTGATCCTCACCCTGCTGAATAAACAGTGTCTCTGTACAGTTACACAGTGAGTGATCCTCACCCTGCTGAATAAACAGTGTCTCTGTACAGTTACACAGTGAGTGATCCTCACCCTGCTGAATAAACAGTGACTCTGTACAGTAACACAGTGAGTGACCCTCACCCTGAATAAACAGTGACTCTGTACAGTTACACAGTGAGTGATCCTCACCCTGAATAAACAGTGACTCTGTACAGTTACACAGTGAGTGATCCTCACCCTGCTGAATAAACAGTGACTCTGTAGAGTTACACAGTGAGTGATCCTCACCCTGAATAAACAGTGACTCTGTACACTTACACAGTGAGTGATCCTCACCCTGAATAAACAGTGACTCTGTACAGTTACAGTGAGTGATCCTCATCCTGAATAAACAGTGACTCTGTACAGTTACACAGTGAGTGATCCTCACCCTGCTGAATAAACAGTGACTCTGTACAGTTACACAGTGAGTGATCCTCACCCTGCTGAATAAACAGTGATTCTGTGCAGTTACACGGTGAGTGATCCTCACCCTGCTGAATAAACAGTGTCTCTGTACAGTTACACAGTGAGTGTAATAACCTCATAAGCAGTTACACGGTGAGTGATCCTCACCCTGCTGAATAAACAGTGTCTCTGTACACTTACACAGTGAGTGATCCTCACCCTGAATAAACAGTGACTCTGTACAGTTACAGTGAGTGATCCTCATCCTGAATAAACAGTGACTCTGTACAGTTACACAGTGAGTGATCCTCACCCTGCTGAATAAACAGTGACTCTGTACAGTTACACAGTGAGTGATCCTCACCCTGCTGAATAAACAGTGACTACAGTTACACAGTGAGTGATCCTCACCCTGAATCAACAGTGACTCTGTACAGTTACACAGTGAGTGATCCTCACCCTGCTGAATAAACAGTGACTCTGCACAGTTACACAGTGAGTGATCCTCACCCTGCTGAATAAACAGTGACTCTGTACACTTACACAGTGAGTGATCCTCACCCTGAATAAACAGTGACTCTGTACAGTTACAGTGAGTGATCCTCATCCTGAATAAACAGTGACTCTGTACAGTTACACAGTGAGTGATCCTCACCCTGCTGAATAAACAGTGACTCTGTACAGTTACACAGTGAGTGATCCTCACCCTGCTGAATAAACAGTGACTCTACAGTTACACAGTGAGTGATCCTCACCCTGAATCAACAGTGACTCTGTACAGTTACACAGTGAGTGCTCCTCACCCTGCTGAATAAACAGTGACTCTGTACAGTTACACAGTGAGTGATCCTCATCCTGAATAAACAGTGACTCTGTACAGTTACAGTGTGTGATCCTCACCCTGAGTAAACAGTGACTCTGTACAGTTACACAGTGAGTGATCCTCACCCTGAATACACAGTGACTCTGTACAGTTACACAGTGAGTGATCCTCACCCTGAATAAACAGTGACTCTGTACAGTTACACAGTGAGTGATCCTCACCCTGCTGAATAAACAGTGACTCTGTACAGTGACACAGTGAGTGATCCTCACCCTGCTGAATAAACAGTGACTCTGTACAGTTACACAGTGAGTGATCCTCACCCTGCTGAATAAACAGTGACTCTGTACAGTTACACAGTGAGTGATCCTCACCCTGCTGAATAAACAGTGATTCTGTGCAGTTACACGGTGAGTGATCCTCACCCTGCTGAATAAACAGTGACTCTGTACAGTAACAGTGAGTGACCCTCACCCTGAATAAACAGTGACTCTGTACAGTTACACAGTGAGTGATCCTCACCCTGAATAAACAGTGACTCTGTACAGTTACACAGTGAGTGATCCTCACCCTGCTGAATAAACAGTGACTCTGTAGAGTTACACAGTGAGTGATCCTCACCCTGAATAAACAGTGACTCTGTACACTTACACAGTGAGTGATCCTCACCCTGAATAAACAGTGACTCTGTACAGTTACAGTGAGTGATCCTCATCCTGAATAAACAGTGACTCTGTACAGTTACACAGTGAGTGATCCTCACCCTGCTGAATAAACAGTGACTACAGTTACACAGTGAGTGATCCTCACCCTGAATCAACAGTGACTCTGTACAGTTACACAGTGAGTGATCCTCACCCTGCTGAATAAACAGTGACTCTGCACAGTTACACAGTGAGTGATCCTCACCCTGCTGAATAAACAGTGACTCTGTACACTTACACAGTGAGTGATCCTCACCCTGAATAAACAGTGACTCTGTACAGTTACAGTGAGTGATCCTCATCCTGAATAAACAGTGACTCTGTACAGTTACACAGTGAGTGATCCTCACCCTGCTGAATAAACAGTGACTCTGTACAGTTACACAGTGAGTGATCCTCACCCTGCTGAATAAACAGTGACTCTACAGTTACACAGTGAGTGATCCTCACCCTGAATCAACAGTGACTCTGTACAGTTACACAGTGAGTGCTCCTCACCCTGCTGAATAAACAGTGACTCTGTACAGTTACACAGTGAGTGATCCTCATCCTGAATAAACAGTGACTCTGTACAGTTACAGTGTGTGATCCTCACCCTGAGTAAACAGTGACTCTGTACAGTTACACAGTGAGTGATCCTCACCCTGAATACACAGTGACTCTGTACAGTTACACAGTGAGTGATCCTCACCCTGAATACACAGTGACTCTGTACAGTGACACAGTGAGTGATCCTCACCCTGCTGAATAAACAGTGACTCTGTACAGTTACACAGTGAGTGATCCTCACCCTGCTGAATAAACAGTGACTCTGTACAGTTACACAGTGAGTGATCCTCACCCTGCTGAATAAACAGTGACTCTGTACAGTTACACAGTGAGTGATCCTTACCCTGCTGAATAAACAGTGACTCTGTACAGTTACACAGTGAGTGATCCTCACCCTGAATAAACCGTGACTCTGTACAGTTACACAGTGAGTGATCCTCACCCTGAATAAACAGTGACTCTGTACAGTAACACAGTGAGTGACCCTCACCCTGAATAGACAGTGACTCTGTACAGTTACACAGTGAGTGATCCTCACCCTGCTGAATAAACAGTGATTCTGTGCAGTTACACGGTGAGTGATCCTCACCCTGCTGAATAAACAGTGTCTCTGTACAGTTACACAGTGAGTGATCCTCACCCTGAATAAACAGTGACTCTGTACAGTAACACAGTGAGTGACCCTCACCCTGAATAAACAGTGACTCTGTACAGTTACACAGTGAGTGATCCTCACCCTGCTGAATAAACAGTGTCTCTGTACAGTTACACAGTGAGTGATCCTCACCCTGCTGAATAAACAGTGTCTCTGTACAGTTACACAGTGAGTGATCCTCACCCTGCTGAATAAACAGTGACTCTGTAGAGTTACACAGTGAGTGATCCTCACCCTGAATAAACAGTGACTCTGTACACTTACACAGTGAGTGATCCTCACCCTGAATAAACAGTGACTCTGTACAGTTACAGTGAGTGATCCTCATCCTGAATAAACAGTGACTCTGTACAGTTACACAGTGAGTGATCCTCACCCTGCTGAATAAACAGTGACTCTGTACAGTTACACAGTGAGTGATCCTCACCCTGCTGAATAAACAGTGACTCTACAGTTACACAGTGAGTGATCCTCACCCTGAATCAACAGTGACTCTGTACAGTTACACAGTGAGTGATCCTCACCCTGCTGAATAAACAGTGACTCTGCACAGTTACACAGTGAGTGATCCTCACCCTGCTGAATAAACAGTGACTCTGTACACTTACACAGTGAGTGATCCTCACCCTGAATAAACAGTGACTCTGTACAGTTACAGTGAGTGATCCTCATCCTGAATAAACAGTGACTCTGTACAGTTACACAGTGAGTGATCCTCACCCTGCTGAATAAACAGTGACTCTGTACAGTTACACAGTGAGTGATCCTCACCCTGCTGAATAAACAGTGACTCTACAGTTACACAGTGAGTGATCCTCACCCTGAATCAACAGTGACTCTGTACAGTTACAGTGTGTGATCCTCACCCTGAGTAAACAGTGACTCTGTACAGTTACACAGTGAGTGATCCTCACCCTGAATACACAGTGACTCTGTACAGTTACACAGTGAGTGATCCTCACCCTGCTGAATAAACAGTGACTCTGTACAGTTACACAGTGAGTGATCCTTACCCTGCTGAATAAACAGTGACTCTGTTCAGTTACACAGTGAGTGATCCTCACCCTGAATAAACCGTGACTCTGTACAGTTACACAGTGAGTGATCCTCACCCTGAATAAACAGTGACTCTGTACAGTTACACAGTGAGTGACCCTCACCCTGCTGAATAAACAGTGACTCTGTACAGTAACACAGTGAGTGACCCTCACCCTGAATAAACAGTGACTCTGTACAGTTACACAGTGAGTGATCCTCACCCTGCTGAATAAACAGTGTCTCTGTACAGTTACACAGTGAGTGATCCTCACCCTGCTGAATAAACAGTGTCTCTGTACAGTTACACAGTGAGTGATCCTCACCCTGCTGAATAAACAGTGACTCTGTACAGTAACACAGTGAGTGACCCTCACCCTGAATAAACAGTGACTGTACAGTTACACAGTGAGTGATCCTCACCCTGAATAAACAGTGACTCTGTACAGTTACACAGTGAGTGATCCTCACCCTGCTGAATAAACAGTGACTCTGTAGAGTTACACAGTGAGTGATCCTCACCCTGAATAAACAGTGACTCTGTACACTTACACAGTGAGTGATCCTCACCCTGAATAAACAGTGACTCTGTACAGTTACAGTGAGTGATCCTCATCCTGAATAAACAGTGACTCTGTACAGTTACACAGTGAGTGATCCTCACCCTGCTGAATAAACAGTGACTCTGTACAGTTACACAGTGAGTGATCCTCACCCTGCTGAATAAACAGTGACTCTACAGTTACACAGTGAGTGATCCTCACCCTGAATCAACAGTGACTCTGTACAGTTACACAGTGAGTGATCCTCACCCTGCTGAATAAACAGTGACTCTGCACAGTTACACAGTGAGTGATCCTCACCCTGCTGAATAAACAGTGACTCTGTACACTTACACAGTGAGTGATCCTCACCCTGAATAAACAGTGACTCTGTACAGTTACAGTGAGTGATCCTCATCCTGAATAAACAGTGACTCTGTACAGTTACACAGTGAGTGATCCTCACCCTGCTGAATAAACAGTGACTCTGTACAGTTACACAGTGAGTGATCCTCACCCTGCTGAATAAACAGTGACTCTACAGTTACACAGTGAGTGATCCTCACCCTGAATCAACAGTGACTCTGTACAGTTACACAGTGAGTGCTCCTCACCCTGCTGAATAAACAGTGACTCTGTACAGTTACACAGTGAGTGATCCTCATCCTGAATAAACAGTGACTCTGTACAGTTACAGTGTGTGATCCTCACCCTGAGTAAACAGTGACTCTGTACAGTTACACAGTGAGTGATCCTCACCCTGAATACACAGTGACTCTGTACAGTTACACAGTGAGTGATCCTCACCCTGAATAAACAGTGACTCTGTACAGTTACACAGTGAGTGATCCTCACCCTGCTGAATAAACAGTTCTCTGTACAGTGACACAGTGAGTGATCCTCACCCTGCTGAATAAACAGTGACTCTGTACAGTTACACAGTGAGTGATCCTCACCCTGCTGAATAAACAGTGACTCTGTACAGTTACACAGTGAGTGATCCTCACCCTGCTGAATAAACAGTGACTCTGTACAGTTACACAGTGAGTGATCCTTACCCTGCTGAATAAACAGTGACTCTGTTCAGTTACACAGTGAGTGATCCTCACCCTGAATAAACCGTGACTCTGTACAGTTACACAGTGAGTGATCCTCACCCTGAATAAACAGTGACTCTGTACAGTTACACAGTGAGTGACCCTCACCCTGCTGAATAAACAGTGACTCTGTACAGTTACACAGCGAGTCATCCTCACCCTGAATAAACAGTGACTCTGTACAGTTACACAGTGAGTGATCCTCACCCTGCTGAGTAAACAGTGACTCTGTACAGTTACACAGTGAGTGATCCTCACCCTGAATAAACAGTGACTCTGTACAGTTACACAGTGAGTGATCCTCACCCTGCTGAATAAACAGTGACTCTGTACAGTTACACAGTGAGTGATCCTCACCCTGCTGAATAAACAGTGACTCTGTACAGTTACACAGCGAGTGATCCTCACCCTGAATAAACAGTGACTCTGTACAGTTACACAGTGAGTGATCCTCACCCTGAATAAACAGTGACTCTGTACAGTTACACAGTGAGTGATCCTCACCCTGCTGAATAAACAGTGACTCTGCACAGTTACACAGTGAGTGATCCTCACCCTGCTGAATAAACAGTGACTCTGTACAGTTACACAGTGAGTGATCCTCACCTTGCTGAATAAACAGTGACTCTGTGCAGTTACACAGTGAGTGATCCTCACCCTGAATAAACAGTGACTCTGTACAGTTACACAGTGAGTGATCCTCACCCTGCTGAATAAACAGTGACTCTGGACAGTTACACAGTGAGTGATCCTCACCCTGAATAAACAGTGACTCTGGACAGTTACACGGTGAGTGATCCTCACCCTGCTGAATAAACAGTATCTCTGTACAGTTACACAGTGAGTGATCCTCACCCTGCTGAATAAACAGTGTCTCTGTACAGTTACACAGTGAGTGATCCTCACCCTGCTGAATAAACAGTGTCTCTGTACAGTTACACAGTGAGTGATCCTCACCCTGCTGAATAAACAGTGACTCTGTACAGTAACACAGTGAGTGACCCTCACCCTGAATAAACAGTGACTCTGTACAGTTACACAGTGAGTGATCCTCACCCTGAATAAACAGTGACTCTGTACAGTTACACAGTGAGTGATCCTCACCCTGCTGAATAAACAGTGACTCTGTAGAGTTACACAGTGAGTGATCCTCACCCTGAATAAACAGTGACTCTGTACACTTACACAGTGAGTGATCCTCACCCTGAATAAACAGTGACTCTGTACAGTTACAGTGAGTGATCCTCATCCTGAATAAACAGTGACTCTGTACAGTTACACAGTGAGTGATCCTCACCCTGCTGAATAAACAGTGACTCTACAGTTACACAGTGAGTGATCCTCACCCTGAATCAACGGTGACTCTGTACAGTTACACAGTGAGTGATCCTCACCCTGCTGAATAAACAGTGACTCTGCACAGTTACACAGTGAGTGATCCTCACCCTGCTGAATAAACAGTGACTCTGTACACTTACACAGTGAGTGATCCTCACCCTGAATAAACAGTGACTCTGTACAGTTACAGTGAGTGATCCTCATCCTGAATAAACAGTGACTCTGTACAGTTACACAGTGAGTGATCCTCACCCTGCTGAATAAACAGTGACTCTGTACAGTTACACAGTGAGTGATCCTCACCCTGCTGAATAAACAGTGACTCTACAGTTACACAGTGAGTGATCCTCACCCTGAATCAACAGTGACTCTGTACAGTTACACAGTGAGTGCTCCTCACCCTGCTGAATAAACAGTGACTCTGTACAGTTACACAGTGAGTGAACCTCACCCTGCTGAATAAACAGTGACTCTGTACAGTTACACAGTGAGTGATCCTCACCCTGCTGAATAAACAGTGACTCTGTACAGTTACACAGTGAGTGATCCTTACCCTGCTGAATAAACAGTGACTCTGTACAGTTACACAGTGAGTGATCCTCACCCTGAATAAACCGTGACTCTGTACAGTTACACAGTGAGTGATCCTCACCCTGAATAAACAGTGACTCTGTACAGTTACACAGTGAGTGACCCTCACCCTGCTGAATAAACAGTGACTCTGTACAGTTACACAGCGAGTGATCCTCACCCTGAATAAACAGTGACTCTGTACAGTTACACAGTGAGTGATCCTCACCCTGCTGAGTAAACAGTGACTCTGTACAGTTACACAGTGAGTGATCCTCACCCTGAATAAACAGTGACTCTGTACAGTTACACAGTGAGTGATCCTCACCCTGCTGAATAAACAGTGATTCTGTGCAGTTACACGGTGAGTGATCCTCACCCTGCTGAATAAACAGTGTCTCTGTACAGTTACACAGTGAGTGATCCTCACCCTGAATAAACAGTGACTCTGTACAGTAACACCGTGAGTGACCCTCACCCTGAATAAACAGTGACTCTGTACAGTTACACAGTGAGTGATCCTCACCCTGCTGAATAAACAGTGTCTCTGTACAGTTACACAGTGAGTGATCCTCACCCTGCTGAATAAACAGTGTCTCTGTACAGTTACACAGTGAGTGATCCTCACCCTGCTGAATAAACAGTGACTCTGTACAGTAACACAGTGAGTGACCCTCACCCTGAATAAACAGTGACTCTGTACAGTTACACAGTGAGTGATCCTCACCCTGAATAAACAGTGACTCTGTACAGTTACACAGTGAGTGATCCTCACCCTGCTGAATAAACAGTGACTCTGTAGAGTTACACAGTGAGTGATCCTCACCCTGAATAAACAGTGACTCTGTACACTTACACAGTGAGTGATCCTCACCCTGAATAAACAGTGACTCTGTACAGTTACACAGTGAGTGCTCCTCACCCTGCTGAATAAACAGTGACTCTGTACAGTTACACAGTGAGTGATCCTCATCCTGAAAAAACAGTGACTCTGTACAGTTACAGTGTGTGATCCTCACCCTGAGTAAACAGTGACTCTGTACAGTTACACAGTGAGTGATCCTCACCCTGAATACACAGTGACTCTGTACAGTTACACAGTGAGTGATCCTCACCCTGAATAAACAGTGACTCTGTACAGTTACACAGTGAGTGATCCTCACCCTGCTGAATAAACAGTGACTCTGTACAGTGACACAGTGAGTGATCCTCACCCTGCTGAATAAACAGTGACTCTGTACAGTTACACAGTGAGTGATCCTCACCCTGCTGAATAAACAGTGACTCTGTACAGTTACACAGTGAGTGATCCTCACCCTGCTGAATAAACAGTGACTCTGTACAGTTACACAGTGAGTGATCCTTACCCTGCTGAATAAACAGTGACTCTGTACAGTTACACAGTGAGTGATCCTCACCCTGAATAAACCGTGACTCTGTACAGTTACACAGTGAGTGATCCTCACCCTGAATAAACAGTGACTCTGTACAGTAACACAGTGAGTGACCCTCACCCTGAATAAACAGTGACTCTGTACAGTTACACAGTGAGTGATCCTCACCCTGCTGAATAAACAGTGATTCTGTGCAGTTACACGGTGAGTGATCCTCACCCTGCTGAATAAACAGTGTCTCTGTACAGTTACACAGTGAGTGATCCTCACCCTGAATAAACAGTGACTCTGTACAGTAACACAGTGAGTGACCCTCACCCTGAATAAACAGTGACTCTGTACAGTTACACAGTGAGTGATCCTCACCCTGCTGAATAAACAGTGTGTCTGTACAGTTACACAGTGAGTGATCCTCACCCTGCTGAATAAACAGTGTCTCTGTACAGTTACACAGTGAGTGATCCTCACCCTGCTGAATAAACAGTGACTCTGTACAGTAACACAGTGAGTGACCCTCACCCTGAATAAACAGCGACTCTGTACAGTTACACAGTGAGTGATCCTCACCCTGAATAAACAGTGACTCTGTACAGTTACACAGTGAGTGATCCTCACCCTGCTGAATAAACAGTGACTCTGTAGAGTTACACAGTGAGTGATCCTCACCCTGAATAAACAGTGACTCTGTACACTTACACAGTGAGTGATCCTCACCCTGAATAAACAGTGACTCTGTACAGTTACAGTGAGTGATCCTCATCCTGAATAAACAGTGACTCTGTACAGTTACACAGTGAGTGATCCTCACCCTGCTGAATAAACAGTGACTCTGTACAGTTACACAGTGAGTGATCCTCACCCTGCTGAATAAACAGTGACTCTACAGTTACATAGTGAGTGATCCTCACCCTGAATCAACAGTGACTCTGTACAGTTACACAGTGAGTGATCCTCACCCTGCTGAATAAACAGTGACTCTGCACAGTTACACAGTGAGTGATCCTCACCCTGCTGAATAAACAGTGACTCTGTACACTTACACAGTGAGTGATCCTCACCCTGAATAAACAGTGACTCTGTACAGTTACAGTGAGTGATCCTCATCCTGAATAAACAGTGACTCTGTACAGTTACACAGTGAGTGATCCTCACCCTGCTGAATAAACAGTGACTCTGTACAGTTACACAGTGAGTGATCCTCACCCTGCTGAATAAACAGTGACTCTACAGTTACACAGTGAGTGATCCTCACCCTGAATCAACAGTGACTCTGTACAGTTACACAGTGAGTGCTCCTCACCCTGCTGAATAAACAGTGACTCTGTACAGTTACACAGTGAGTGATCCTCATCCTGAATAAACAGTGACTCTGTACAGTTACAGTGTGTGATCCTCACCCTGAGTAAACAGTGACTCTGTACAGTTACACAGTGAGTGATCCTCACCCTGAATACACAGTGACTCTGTACAGTTACACAGTGAGTGATCCTCACCCTGAATAAACAGTGACTCTGTACAGTTACACAGTGAGTGATCCTCACCCTGCTGAATAAACAGTGACTCTGTACAGTGACACAGTGAGTGATCCTCACCCTGCTGAATAAACAGTGACTCTGTACAGTTACACAGTGAGTGATCCTCACCCTGCTGAATAAACAGTGACTCTGTACAGTTACACAGTGAGTGATCCTCACCCTGCTGAATAAACAGTGACTCTGTACAGTTACACAGTGAGTGATCCTTACCCTGCTGAATAAACAGTGACTCTGTACAGTTACACAGTGAGTGATCCTCACCCTGAATAAACCGTGACTCTGTACAGTTACACAGTGAGTGATCCTCACCCTGAATAAACAGTGACTCTGTACAGTTACACAGTGAGTGACCCTCACCCTGCTGAATAAACAGTGACTCTGTACAGTTACACAGCGAGTGATCCTCACCCTGAATAAACAGTGACTCTGTACAGTTACACAGTGAGTGATCCTCACCCTGCTGAGTAAACAGTGACTCTGTACAGTTACACAGTGAGTGATCCTCACCCTGAATAAACAGTGACTCTGTACAGTTACACAGTGAGTGATCCTCACCCTGCTGAATAAACAGTGACTCTGTACAGTTACACAGTGAGTGATCCTCACCCTGCTGAATAAACAGTGACTCTGTACAGTTACACAGCGAGTGATCCTCACCCTGAATAAACAGTGACTCTGTACAGTTACACAGTGAGTGATCCTCACCCTGAATAAACAGTGACTCTGTACAGTTACACAGTGAGTGATCCTCACCCTGCTGAATAAACAGTGACTCTGCACAGTTACACAGTGAGTGATCCTCACCCTGCTGAATAAACAGTGACTCTGTACAGTTACACAGTGAGTGATCCTCACCTTGCTGAATAAACAGTGACTCTGTGCAGTTACACAGTGAGTGATCCTCACCCTGAATAAACAGTGACTCTGTACAGTTACACAGTGAGTGATCCTCACCCTGCTGAATAAACAGTGACTCTGGACAGTTACACAGTGAGTGATCCTCACCCTGAATAAACAGTGACTCTGGACAGTTACACGGTGAGTGATCCTCACCCTGCTGAATAAACAGTGTCTCTGTACAGTTACACAGTGAGTGATCCTCACCCTGCTGAATAAACAGTGTCTCTGTACAGTTACACAGTGAGTGATCCTCACCCTGCTGAATAAACAGTGTCTCTGTACAGTTACACAGTGAGTGATCCTCACCCTGCTGAATAAACAGTGACTCTGTACAGTAACACAGTGAGTGACCCTCACCCTGAATAAACAGTGACTCTGTACAGTTACACAGTGAGTGATCCTCACCCTGAATAAACAGTGACTCTGTACAGTTACACAGTGAGTGATCCTCACCCTGCTGAATAAACAGTGACTCTGTAGAGTTACACAGTGAGTGATCCTCACCCTGAATAAACAGTGACTCTGTACACTTACACAGTGAGTGATCCTCACCCTGAATAAACAGTGACTCTGTACAGTTACAGTGAGTGATCCTCATCCTGAATAAACAGTGACTCTGTACAGTTACACAGTGAGTGATCCTCACCCTGCTGAATAAACAGTGACTCTGTACAGTTACACAGTGAGTGATCCTCACCCTGCTGAATAAACAGTGACTCTACAGTTACACAGTGAGTGATCCTCACCCTGAATCAACAGTGACTCTGTACAGTTACACAGTGAGTGATCCTCACCCTGCTGAATAAACAGTGACTCTGCACAGTTACACAGTGAGTGATCCTCACCCTGCTGAATAAACAGTGACTCTGTACACTTACACAGTGAGTGATCCTCACCCTGAATAAACAGTGACTCTGTACAGTTACAGTGAGTGATCCTCATCCTGAATAAACAGTGACTCTGTACAGTTACACAGTGAGTGATCCTCACCCTGCTGAATAAACAGTGACTCTGTACAGTTACACAGTGAGTGATCCTCACCCTGCTGAATAAACAGTGACTCTTCAGTTACACAGTGAGTGATCCTCACCCTGAATCAACAGTGACTCTGTACAGTTACACAGTGAGTGCTCCTCACCCTGCTGAATAAACAGTGACTCTGTACAGTTACACAGTGAGTGATCCTCACCCTGCTGAATAAACAGTGACTCTGTACAGTTACACAGTGAGTGATCCTCACCCTGCTGAATAAACAGTGACTCTGTACAGTTACACCGTGAGTGATCCTTACCCTGCTGAATAAACAGTGACTCTGTACAGTTACACAGTGAGTGATCCTCACCCTGAATAAACCGTGACTCTGTACAGTTACACAGTGAGTGATCCTCACCCTGAATAAACAGTGACTCTGTACAGTTACACAGTGAGTGACCCTCACCCTGCTGAATAAACAGTGACTCTGTACAGTTACACAGCGAGTGATCCTCACCCTGAATAAACAGTGACTCTGTACAGTTACACAGTGAGTGATCCTCACCCTGCTGAGTAAACAGTGACTCTGTACAGTTACACAGTGAGTGATCCTCACCCTGAATAAACAGTGACTCTGTACAGTTACACAGTGAGTGATCCTCACCCTGCTGAATAAACAGTGACTCTGTACAGTTACACAGTGAGTGATCCTCACCCTGCTGAATAAACAGTGACTCTGTACAGTTACACAGCCAGTGATCCTCACCCTGAATAAACAGTGACTCTGTACAGTTACACAGTGAGTGATCCTCACCCTGAATAAACAGTGACTCTGTACAGTTACACAGTGAGTGATCCTCACCCTGCTGAATAAACAGTGACTCTGCACAGTTACACAGTGAGTGATCCTCACCCTGCTGAATAAACAGTGACTCTGTACAGTTACACAGTGAGTGATCCTCACCCTGCTGAATAAACAGTGACTCTGTACAGTTACACAGTGAGTGAGCCTCACCCTGAATAAACAGTGTCTCTGTACAGTTACACAGTGAGTGCTCCTCACCCTGCTGAATAAACAGTGTCTCTGTACAGTGACACAGTGAGTGATCCTCACCCTGCTGAATAAACAGTGACTCTGTACAGTTACACAGTGAGTGATCCTCACCCTGCTGAATAAACAGTGACTCTGTACAGTTACACAGTGAGTAATCCTCACCCTGCTGAATAAACAGTGACTCTGTGCAGTTACACAGTGAGTGATCCTCACCCTGAATAAACAGTGACTCTGTACAGTTACACAGTGAGTGATCCTCACCCTGCTGAATAAACAGTGACTCTGGACAGTTACACAGTGAGTGATCCTCACCCTGAATAAACAGTGACTCTGGACAGTTACACGGTGAGTGATCCTCACCCTGAATAAACAGTGACTCTGTACAGTTACACAGTGAGTGATCCTCACCCTGCTGAATAAACAGTGTCCCTCTCTTCTCTCTGTCTATCTCTTCTCTCTGTCTGTCTCTCCTCGTTCTCCTCCCCCTCTATCTTTCTCCATTCTCTCCTGTCTCCTCTCTATGTTTCTCACTGTCGCTCTCTCCATTTTCCTTTGTCTCCTCCCTCTCTCCGCTTCCTCTCTCTCTCTCTCTCTCTCTCCCTCTCCCTCCCTCCCTCTCCTCCCTCCCTCTCTCTCTCTGTCTCTCTCTATCTGTCTGGCTCTCCTCTCTCTCCATTCTCTCTTTCTCCTCCCTCACTCTCTCTCCCTCCCCTCCCTCTCTGTCTCTCTCGCTCCTCTCTCTCCCTCTGCTCTGTCTCTGTCTCCCTCTCTCTCCTCTCTCTGTCAATCTCTGTCTGTCTCTCTCTCCTCTCCCTCTTTCTCTCTATCTGTCTGTCTGTCTCTCCTCTCGCGCCACTCTCTCTCCTCCCTCTCTCTCTCCTCCCTCACTCTCTCTCACTCCTCTCCCCTTCTCTCTTTCTCTCTCTCACCTATCCCTCTCTCTCCCTGCTCTGTCTCTCTCTCTCTTTCTCTCTCTCCCCTCTCTCCTCTACCCCCTCTCTCCTCTATCCCTCTCTCTCTCTGTCTCTCTCCATCTGTCTGTCTCTCCTCTTTCTCCATTCTCTCTTTCTCCTCCCTCACTCTCTCTCCCTGCCCTCCCTCTCTGTCTCTCTCCTCTCTCTCCCTCTGCTCTGTCTCTGTCTCCCTCTCTCTCCTCTCTCTGTCAATCTCTGTCTGTCTCTCTCTCCTCTCCCTCTTTCTCTCTATCTGTCTGTCTCTCCTCTCTCGCCACTCTCTCTCCTCCCTCTCTCTCTCCTCCCTCACTCTCACTCCTCTCCCCTTCTCTCTTTCTCTCTCTCACCTATCCCTCTCTCTCCCTGCTCTGTCTCTCTCTCTCTCTCTCTTTCTCTCTCTCCCCTCTCTCCTCTACCCCCTCTCTCCTCTACCCCTCTCTCTCTCTGTCTCTCTCTATCTGTCTGTCTCTCCTCTCTCTCCATTCTCTCTTTCTCCTCCCTCTCTCTCTCCCCTCCCTCTCTGCCTCTCTCTCTCCTCTCTCCTCTCCCTCTCTCTCCCTCTGCTCTGTCTCTGTCTCCCTCTCTCTGTCAATCTCTGTCTGTCTCTCTGTCCTCTCCCTCTTTCTCTCTATCTGTCTGTCTGTCTCTCCTCTCTCTCTCCACTCTCTCTCCTCCCTCACTCTCTCTCACTCCTCTCCCCCTCTCTCTTTCTCTCTCTCTCACCTCTCCCTCTCTCTCTCCCTCTCTCTCTCTCTGCTCTGTCTCTCTCTCTCTCTCTCTCCTCTACCCCCTCTCTCCTCTACCCCCTCTCTCCTCTACCCCCTCTCTCCTCTACCCCCCCTCTCTCTCTGTCTCTCTCTCTCTGTCTGTCTCTCTCTCCTCTCCCTCTCTATCTCTCTCTCCTGTCTCCTCTCTATCTCTCTCCCTTCTCTCCTCTATCTCTCTCTCCATTCTCTCCTGTCTCCTCTCTATCTGTCTGTCTCTCTCCCTCCGCTCTCACTGTCTCTCTCCTCTCCCTCTCTATCTCTCTGTCTGCCTGTCTCTGCTCCCCCTCTCTATCTCTCCTTCTCTCCCTCTCTCTCTCTCTCTCTCTGTCTCTGTCCCCTCTACCTCTCTCTCTCCTCTCTCCTGCCTCTCACTCTCTCTCTCTGTCTCTGTCCCCTCTATCTCTCTCTCTCTCTCCTCTCTCCCTGCATCTGTCTCTCTCTCCTCTCCCTCTTTATATCTCTCTCCTGTCTCTCTTTCTCTCTCGGGGGGCCCCATTATTTGTTGGTTATGTCACGTCCCACTAGTAGCCAACTGAAACTGCTTTCTATTAAACCCGATTACCATTTCAAAGCGAGCAGGCCAAGGCTCTTATTGTGCACTGAAATGTCAGTGCCGTCGTAAACGGGCAAGTTATTTACTGCCATCTGGATTAACCCCTGCAAGAGAAAATAATTTAAACCCACACTCAGCACAACACGATTCCAATTGGGCCGCGGGTTCGGTGGCATAGTGGAGCCGGATGCCCTCTGATGGCGCACTGGTTAATACGTCTTGGCACCAGTTGCCCCATCGTGAGGTGTCTGCGCCCCTTTACTAACCCCATTACATCGGGCTTACAGCACTGAACACAGGCTATTTCTGCCTGATACCAGTCATATCCACTTCCTGAATAGCAAGCATGGTCTTTCTATTCCGATCACGCCTTTTCTCCGTTTGTGTGTGTCTGAAAGACCATTCAGGACTTGCATTTGTATAGCGCCTTTTCTGCCACCCGGCAGTGTCCCAGAGCACTTAAGGACCAGTGCGTGGGGAAAAAAATCTTTATTCTCCTCCTGTTTCGCATTTTCTCCCCAATTTACACCCCCCAACAATAATCAGTAACAAATAAGTCGATCCCCATATCGACAACAGCGATCCCATCCGCCCACCAAACCCCAAACATTAGCCCGCATGTTCACATCAACAAATGACAAAAAGGAATCAGGAATCACCCATGGTCGCCATTGACACACACCGCGCCCCCCCCCCCCCCCCCAACTAATAAACAAAGAACAAAGAAAAGTACAGCACAGGAACAGGCCCTTCGGCCCTCCAAGCCCGCGCCGACCATGCTGCCCGACTAAACTACAATCTTCTACACTTCCTGGGTCCGTATCCCTCTATTCCCATCCTATTCATGTATTTGTCAAGATGCCCCTTAAACGTCACTATCGTCCCTGCTTCCACCGCCTCCTCCGGCAGCGAGTTCCAGGCACCCACTACCCTCTGGGTAAAAAACTTGCCTCGTACATCTCCTCTAAACCTTGCCCCTCTCACCTTAAACCTATGCCCCCTAGTAATTGACCCCTCTACCCTGGGGGAAAGCCTCTGACTATCCACTCTGTCTATGCCCCTCAGAATTTTGTAGTCATAATGTTCGATGTTATCCAATTCTTGAAAGTGCATAATGAATAATGCCCATGAATTGTAAACCCCTCCGTCCTTCCCCTCGGTCCAGTGAGTGTTTTAACGTCTTCAAAAGATGGCACCTCTTGAGGGTACGGTGCCCCCCTCAGAACTGCACCAGCCGAGTGTTTGGGCTCCAAAATGGGCTTTGAACACCCGCCGCCCCCTGCCCCCCTCCAAAATCCCTGACTCGAGGTGAAAGGGTTGCTCAGAGGGTCACAGCTGACTCTCAATGGGATAGTCCCTCCCATGGGAGTGGCAGGACCTGAGGCCCACTGCTGCTTATTGATCAGAAGACCTTTGATAAGAGGTTAGTGAGCAAAACTGAAGCACGTGAAATAGGGGGGGGGGGCTCGAGACACGGTTCAAGAATTGTTTTGACCGGCAGGGAACCGAGAGCGGAAATAAATGGGTCTTTTTCCGAAAGGGAGGCAGCGACAAGTGGGTTACCACAGGGTGCTTGGGGCCCCAGCTGTTGGCGCTGTATATAAAGGACCTGGATGAGGGAACCAAATGTAACCTCTCCAAGTTTGCTGACACAACACAAAACTGGGCGGGATTATGAGTTGTGAGAGGGATGCAAGGAGGCTTCAAGGTGATTCAGACAAGTCGAGTGAGGTGGGCAAAGACACGGCAGATGCAGTTCAACGCGGCTAAATGCGAAGTTGCACACTTTGGCGTGACAAACGGAAAGGAAGAGTATTATCTAAATGGTGACATATTGGGAAGTGTAGGCGTAAAGAGGGATATGGGTGTTCTTGTCCATCAGTCAATGGAAGTGGAGAGAGGGGTGCAGCACGCAGTTAAGAAGGCCAACAATATGTTGGCCTGCATTGCGAGAGGATTTGAGTTCAGAAGCAATGGTGTCTTACTGCAGTTATACAGGGCCTCGGTGAGACCACACCTGGAGTATTGCGAGCAGTTTTGGCCTCCCTACCTCAGAAAGGATGTACTTGCCACAGAGTGGGTGCAGCGGAGGTTCACCCGGCTGATCCCGGGGTTGGCGGGACTGTCCTACGAGGAGAGACTGGTTCGACTGGACCTGTAGTCACTCGAGTTGAGAGAGGAGATCTGATTGAAACGAATAACATTCTGGACAGACTGGATGCAGGGAGGAGGTTTCCCCTGGGTGGGGAATCTAGAATCAGGGGACACAGTCTCAGGACACTTTGGACAGAGACGAGGAACAATGTCTTCACACAGTGGGTGGTGACCCTGTGGAATTCACTACCACAGGAGGCTGTGTAGGCCAAGACGCTGAATGTAGCCAAGAAAGAGAGCGGTATTTTAAAAGATTTTAACAGCATTAAGGGTTATGGGGAGAGAGCGGAGAACATGGCGTTGGGACAGAGGATGAACGACGATGGTATTGAATGGCGGTACAGGGTCTAATGGCCCACTCCTCGTTTCTGTATTTCAGATTCCCCGAGGGGTGATGGGATTAACAGGGTTAAACCGTGGAGGGCAAGCTCCATCGGCAGGGCAAGTTCCTGTTTCGGGTGCGAGTACTGAGGCTAAGGAACCGAGGGCGGAGGAAGGGGATCGGCTGGACAGCAGAATGGGCTTTGAAAGGGCCGAGTGGCCTCCTCACGTTCCCCCTCACAGCCGGCTGCAAAGGGTTTGGAGAGATCTCGCCTCTTGGCAGAGAGAGTCAGGAAAGAAAGATGGTGGGAGTATTCTCTTCCTTGCCAACCATTCAGAGTGCAAAGCGTGGGATAAAAAGGGGGGGGGGTCCATGTTTGCTGTGAATATTAAGACGGCAGGGACCAGGACGAGCAGCCTTCGAGTCACTGCAGGGAGAGCCGGATTGCAATCGTGCCAGACAGCGAGGGGGGGGAGTCAGAGACGCTACCCGTGCGTTTTGCCAGCCTGAGTGTGTCAGCCGGGTTCGCTCGCCACCCAGCGAGAGAGATCCCCCCCCCCCCCTCCTCTCTGCCGTTCGACGGCCGAGTGCAGCGTCGACCTCCGGGCTTGCCGGAGGCAGGCGACCCTCCCTCCTCGTGGGCCAGACAGGAAAAAGGGGGGCCTCCGCGTGGGAGACCGCGCCGCCGGCTCGCGAGATTGTCCGCCTCTCTCCTCCGCGGCTGCTGTGACAACAACAACAACAACCGCCTGAGGACCTTGTCCCCGAAACGCGGCCAGCGGGGGGCCCGAGGGCTGGGCGAGCCCGAACGTCGCCAAAGACCGCCTCAGCAACGCAAGGAGCAAGGCCTACAACCGCAAACGTGGACAAGAACCTTCTGTCACTCCTGCTGTTCTTCCACAGGTAAAGGGAGAAGGGGCTCCATGTGGCACCAGGCTCCGGAATAGGACAATAGTTTGTAAACAGAATGGAGCTGCATTTGCAATAGCGCCTTTTGTAACCTCAGTTGGGCACTTCTGTAGCTAATTAATTACTTAACCCCTGTTAGTCAATCCATCGCCGTTTAAACGGTCAGCAGCACTTGCAGCAATGATTAAATATTTAGCAGTGGACACGGTTCACGCTTGCCTTGTAGTGACAGCTTTGCTTCAGTTAGCCTTGTACAAATATCTGCACTCGAGCGCCGCAGGACTACATTACTTCACACGTTGTCCTCTGGCCGATTGGTCGCTGTTGCAAAGTGGGAAACCTTGCAGTCGATGTGCCCGCCGCGCGATCGCGCAGGGTAGAATCCCCCACAGTGCAGAAGGGGGCCATTCGACCCACCGAGTCCGCACCGACCCTCGAAAGGAGCAACCCTACCGAGGTTCACTCCCCCCCCCCCCCCCCCCCCCCCCCCCCCCCCCCGCCCTATCCCCGTAACGCCACACGACCTGCCACCTCTTTGGACTGCGGGAGGAAGCCGGAGCACCCGGAGGAAAGCCCACGCAGACGCGGGGGGGGAGAACGTGCAAACTGAACACGGATGGAGACCCGGGGGCCCGGAATCGAACCTGGGTCCCTGGCGCCGTGAGGCAGCAGTGCTAACCGCTGTACCGCCCTGACCCCACAACCCACTTTAACAAGGCTGGGTGAATGATAAGTATTTCTGAAGAACAACTCCTGTTTATTTGGCGGCAGGAGCTTTTATGCTTCGCCCCGTTGAGGGCAGGCGGGAACTTGTCCGCAGCGCCTCAGCTAAACTACGGGGAGTGTCAGCCTGCCTCGTTTACTCAAGTCCCTAGATGGAGGTTTGCACCCACCGCCGTCTCCCTCGGGCGGGAATCCGACCCACTGACGCCCAGAAGCATGTTGCTGTGCTTTTAAACATGCATTGAGAAGTCGGGTTGAATGAAAAGCTTTTTAAGTGTCCTCCGACCCGTCGCCCAGGTTTTGTATTGGGTGCAGTAGCCGTTCATCGCCGGGGCCTCTCCAGGTTTAATCTCCTCATACAGTTCCGCATTCTTATGGCGCAGTAGCAAGGAAAGATATGGTTGCACCTCGGTGTGCGGGGGGTCTCTGCGCGCGGGGGGGGGTCTCTGTGCGCAGGGGGGGTCTCTGCGCGCGGGGGGGTCTCTGCGCGCTGGGGGGTTCTCTGCGCACGGGGGGTTCTCTGCGCACGGGGGGGTCTCTGCGCGCGGGGGGTTCTCTGCGCGCGGGGGGTCTCTGCGCGCGGGGGAGGGGGTCTTTGCGCGCGGGGGGTCTCTGCGCGCGAGGGGGTGTCTCTGCGCGCGAGGGGGGGGGTCTCTGCGCACGGGGGGGGGTCTCTGCGCGCGGGGGGTTCTCTGCGCACGGGGGGTTCTCTGCGCGCGGGGGGGTCTCTGCACGCGGGGGGGGTCTTTGCGCGCGAGGGGGTGTCTCTGCGCGCGAGGGGGGGGTCTCTGCGCGCGGGGGGGGGGGGTTCTCTGCGCGCAGGGGAGTTTGCGTGCTGGGGGTCTGCGTGCGGGGGATCTGGGGGGGTCTGCACGTGGGGGATCTGCGTGCGGGGGGTTCTGCATGCGGGGGTCTGCGTGCGGGGGATCTGTGGGATCTGCGGTGGGGGGTTCTGCGTGCGGGGGTCTGCGTGCGGGGGTCTGCGTGCGGGGGGGTTCTGCATGCGGGGGTCTGCGTGCGGGGGTCTGCGTGCGGGGGGGTTCTGCATGCGGGGGGTTCTGCATGCGGGGGGTTCTGCATGCGGGGGGTTCTGCATGCGGGGGTCTGAGTGCGGGGGTCTGCGTGCGGGGGTTCTGTGGGATCCGCGGTGGGGGGGTCTGCGTGCGGGGGGTTCTGCATGCGGGGGTCTGCGTGCGGGGGATCTGTGGGATCTGCGGTGGGGGGTCTGTGTGCGGGGGGTTCTGCATGCGGGGGTCTGCGTGTGGGGGGGTCTGCGTGCGGTGGTCTGCGTGCGGGGGGTTCTGCGTGCGGGGGTCTGCATGCGGGGGTCTGCATGCGGGGGTCTGCGTGTGGGGGGTCTGCGTGCTGGGGTCTGCGTGCGGGGGTTCTGCGTGCGGGGGTTCTGCGTGCGGGGGGTTCTGCGTGCGGGGGGTTCTGCGTGCGGGGGGTTCTGCGTGGGGGGATCTGCGTGGGGGGGTCTGCGTGCGGGGGTCTGCGTGTGGGGGGTCTGCGTGCTGGGGTCTGCGTGCAGGGGGTCTGCGTGCGGGGGGTTCTGCGTGGGGGGATCTGCGTGGGGGGGTCTGCGTGCGGGGGGTCTGCGTGTGGGGGGGTCTTCGTGCGGGGGGTTCTGCGTGCGGGGGGTTCTGCGTGGGGGGATCTTCGTGGGGGGGGTCTGCGTGCGGGGGGTTCTGCGTGGGGGGATCTGCGTGGGGGGGTCTGCGTGTGGGGGGTCTGCGTGCGGGGATCCGTATGCGGGTCAGTGTGCCTGTGTGCCAGTGCAGCTGTGTCTGCCGATGTGTATCCCATTATCTCCCAAATGTGGCTCCGTGTCAAGTTCTGCTGAACACTGCTCCTGTGAGCTTCCTCAGATTCTATTCGTGGAGATAAAGGCTCGATGTAAATGCAAGTTGCTGCTTTAGGATGGGGGGGTGTGACATCCTCGTGCATGTTGATTCCCTGGCAGCAGATCTTGGCAGCAGGAAGCTGCGACGGTTTAATATTTTAACGTTGCTGTTAGTTCCTGAAAGTGTAACTTTAGGGCAGCACGGTAGCACAGTGGTTAGCCCTGTTGCTTCACAGCTCCAGGTTCGATTCCCGGCTCGGGACACTGTGGGGAGTCTGCACGTTCTCCCCGTGTCTGCGTGGGGTTTCCTCCGGGTGCTCCGGTTTCCTCCCACAAGTCCCGAAAGACGTGCTTGTTGGGTGAATTGGACATTCTGAATTCTCCCTGTGTACCCGAACAGGCGTCGTAATTTGGCGACTAGGGGCTTTTCACAGGAACTCCATTGCGGTGTTAATGTAAGCCTATTTGTGACACTAATAAAGATTATTATTTTTAATGAAACCACCAGGTAGGGCTGCCTCTCCCACTCCCCCTACCGCCGACTCGCTGCCCCTCCCTCAGTGTCCTGCTCATCCCCCCCCCCCCCTCAGTGTCCCATCTCCTCCCCCCTCCATCGGTGTCCCGTCTCCTCCCCCCTCCCTCGGTGTCCTGTCTCCTCCCCCTCCCTCGGTGTCCCGTCTCCTCCCCCTCCCTCAGTGTCCTGTCTCCTCCCCCCTCCCCCTCCCTCGGTGTCCCGTCTCCTCCCCCTCCCCCTCCCTCGGTGTCCCGTCTCCTCCCCCTCCCCCTCCCTTGGTGTCCCGTCTCCTCCCCCCTCCCTCGGTGTCCCGTCTCCTCCCCCCTCCCTCGGTGTCCCGTCTCCTCCCCCTCCCTCGGTGTCCCGTCTCCTCCCCCTCCCCCTCGGTGTCCCCGTCTCCTCCCCCTCCCCCTCCCTCGGTGCCCCGTCTCCTCCCCCCTCCCTCGGTGTCTCCCCTCCTCCCCCTCCCTCGGTGTCCGGTCTCCTCCCCCTCCCTCGGTGTCCCGTCCCCTCCCACTCCCTCGGTGTCCCGTCTCCTCCCCCCTCGGTGTCCCGTCTCCTCCCCCCTCCCTTGGTGTCCCCCCTCCCTCGGTGCCCCCTCCCGCCCCCTTTTTGACCCGCTCCCTCATTCTCCCTCGGTGTCCTGCTCACCGCTCCTCGGTGTCCCTCCCTCCCTCCCCGCTTCTGTCTTCCGAAACGCACGCGAGGGGCAGGGGAGCAGGAGTTTCAGGGTTGCTGTGACAGGCCGCAAGCTGGCGTGGCGGCGGCTCGGGAGGCTGGGCAAGGAGGCGGGGCGGCTGACAACTGGCCGGGAGGTGAGGGGGGGGGGGAGGGCCGGTCAGGAAAGGGGGCCCTGCCACTCCAATGTGGCCCCGCTCAGGTGACCGCCTCCCGCGTCGCAGCCGGCACGCAGCAGTGTGAAAATGGAATTCCCGGCCTCCGCAGTGCAGCATTGGCTGCGGTGAGATAACGGAGAGGGGTTGGAACTCAGTTGCAGGTTGCAAAATAAAACAAGTCACACTTGCCTGGAGGAAATGGAGACAGAGTCAAAAAATGAAAAGCCAGAGGCTTTTGAAATGGGAAGCAAGTGATTGTCAAATATTTCAAGATGAACTGGGGCAGTAGCATTGTGCAGGGTGTGTCTGGTGGTTATGTTGCTCGACTAACGGTTGCATTAAAGCCATAGGTTCTGAGCCCACCATAGAAAGGCTGCAACAAAACGGGTGGCTCTTTGCCGGAACAGTTCGGCCACATTCCAGATACTGACCCCTCACTCCGTGGATAAGCTTCATCCCATGTCTCCCGCTGCTCCTTTATCCTTGTCACCCAACTCTTTAATCGGTGCCTTCTGATTCCCCGATCCCTCTGCCCATGGGGAGGGTTTCCTCCGCCCACTCCGGTGATGGGCGACCTACGCCGGTGAGTGGGCCGCGCGAGTGGACAATCCTTCACCTCAGGAGGGCGGCACGGTTGAACTCGGCCTGTTCACTGACCCCCAACCCCCCCCCCCCCCCCCCCGACCCCGTGATTAAACACACACCGGATATTTCAGAGCGGGTTACAGAAAATGCTGAATCATTTATACATTAGTAGAACTGTCGTCAACTTCAAACGGTCAACACAGAATAAATATTGACACTCTGGACGCATAGGGAGCTCACGGCTCTCACAGTCAGTGTTGTGAGCGATCAGCACCCACCTCACTTCACTCTCCCTCGCTTCACGGGCGAATCACTTCAGCCAAACCGGTCGGGGGGGGGGGGGGGGGGGGGGGGGAAATGACACGGACGGGAATCGGCGAATGTGGCGACCCCGGCCGCGGACAACGCCCCCCCCCCCAGGTGCTGTGCTCTGAGATTTACAGGAGAGCTTTTGGGGGGCCTAATGTCCGTCTAAAGTTGTGAAGATTCCGACTGGGCCTCATCACCTGAGTGTGGGCTCGCCCAGACTCTGTGCAACTCGTTAGTATCCCCACAGCCGGCAAGCAATTTAAAATACATTCTTCAATTTCCGGTTCAAAGGATGACGCAGCGAGAGTTGCCAAGTACATTCAAGATTTTTGATCCGTACAGAGAATCAAAGGTTGTGGGGGTAAGGCGGGAAAGTGGAGTTGAGGATTATCACGTCAGATCAGTCATTGAGAAGAATGAGAGGGGGGGGGGGGATCGTATAGAAACCTATACAGTTCTGGCAAGGTAGATGCAGGAAGGATGTTCCCGATGGTTGGGGGGGGGGGGGGGGTCCAGAACCAAGGGGTCACAGTCTGAGGATACGGGGGGAGACCATTGAGGACAGAGATGAGGAGGCATTTCTTCACCCAGAGAGCGGTCGGCCTGTGGAATTCGTTACCACGGGCAGTAGTTGAGGACAAAACATTGCATGTTTCTCAGAAGCAGTTGGATATCGCACATGGGGCGAAGGGGGTGAAAGGATATGGGGGAGGGGGGGACCGGTTACTGAGTTGGATGATCAGCTATGATCATAATGAAGGGCGGAGCCGCCTCGAATGGCCCACGCCTCCTATTCTCTGTGTTTCTATCTCATTGAAAGTCGGAGCAGACTCAGTGGGCTGAATGGCCTACTTCTGCTATGTCTGATGGTCTTATTTCATATTTTAAAACTATTATTGTGACAGATTTTTGGTTAAGCCCTATTTTCTTATGGGAAACAACTTGCATGTTAATCTTCAGAAAGGACCATCCCCCCCTTTTATAATTACCACAGATCACACTCTCCACGCAATTAGTCCTCACAGCAACTATTTCATAGTTGCTCCCAGCTTCTGATGGCAATAAGGCGGATAAATGTAAGGCACGAATCTGTTGCCTGTCCTTGCTTTTTAATGATTTGCAGGGAAGCCTGTAACCTGATCTCAAAAATGGCTTCCTCTGTGCTCTTCCCTACGGCCACATTAAACACGTCAGCCTTGCATCCTGGTAGAAATGTGGATTAACTGTTCTTGACCACCCTACCCCATCCAGGTCTCTTTCACCTTGGAGGCGAATGAGCAGTTTGCAGCACCCTGCTTAATACCAGGGGTGGCACTGTTAGCACTGCTGCCTCACAGCGCCAGGGGCAGGGTTCACTTCCAGCCTTGGGAACTCTGTGCGGAGTTTGCACTTTCTCCCCGTGTCTCCGTGGGTTTCCTCCCACAGTCCCAAAGATGTGCAGGTTAGGTGGACTGGCCACGCTAAATTTCCCCTTCGTGTCCAAAGATGTGCAGGTTGCGTGGGGTTATTGGGTTACGCCGATAGGGCGGGGGAGTGGGCCTAGGTCGGGTGCTATTTCAGAAAGAGGATCGGTGTAAACTCGATGGGCCAAATGGCCTCCTTCTGCCTTGTAGGTATCCTCGGTTCCACTTTCGACACCTTTCTGGGTCTTTGGGAGGCTCAGGGTCTGCCCATTGTGAACGCCTATCACCATCGCCTCAGTACCACGTTTCCTCTGATCTTGAACTGTTATCGAGCAGACTTTAAAACAGAACCCCATCCATTTTACTCCAAAACATAATCTTTCAAACCTCATCATTGTAACGTACTGCTCTGTCATAAATACCTCCTTTCAAGTGGTGCTGTACCCTAAATTACAGTTAACCATGAATGGGTTAGATATTTAAGATGTATCTGCTCGACATTAACCAGATGTGCCTCCGGAGTCCTCTCCAGATTTTATTTGTTTTTCACAATCACCCCACTCCGAATCTCTGGACATCCTCCCAGTGTTTGACAGCGAATCGAGTTCCACTTGTCACTTCTGCCGTGGAGGAAACTTGCCGGCTGCTTTGCGCACAGCAAGCTCCCACAACCAGATCAAAACAGGTGGCTTGCTGCAGGAGCGTTGATTGAGGGATCTGACGTCGGCAGGGCCACCGGGAGCAACCCGCCCCCGGCTCTTCCCTCCGTGAACATGTGGGGTAATAACAATAATCTTCATTATTGTCGCAAGTAGGCTTACAGTAACACTGCAATGAAGTTCCTGTGAAAAGCCCCTCGTCGCCACATTCCGGCGCCTGTCCGGGTACACAGAGGGAGAATTCAGAATGTCCAATTCACCTAACAAGCACGTCTTTCGGGACTTGTGGGGAGGAAACCGGAGCGCCCGGGGGAAACCCACGCAGACCGCGGGGAGATCGTGCAGACTCCGCACAGACAGTGACCCAAGCCGGGAATCGAACCCGGGCCCCTGGAGCTGTGCAGCAGCAGTGCTAACCACCGTCGGTGACCCTCGTGCGTGAGGGCAGGGGAGGGCACAGCGCAGCGTGGGCTCCCCTCAGCAGCGTGTCGGTTCCCCCTCAGTACCACGGCGGAGGAGTCAGCCTGGGTCACGTGCTGCAATCTCTGCGGAGTCGGACTCGAGCCCCGCTCCCGAGGCAAACGTGCGGCCCAGTGGGTCACCATTCCCAGCAGCTGGCTCTGATAAGCCTTGCCCCTGTCGATCTGAGAGTCCCGCCCGCCTCTGATCAGCTTCCAAGCGAAGCCACAACGGCATGCGGTTTGTAAACCTGAGTGTGGCTCCGCCTCAACACCAGTCAGCCATCAGTTTGGCAACAAAGCAACTCCCCAGAGCTGTGCTGTGCACACTGATATCAAACCGAGCAGTTGAATAGCTGACGACATTCCCGCTGCTTGGTGGCCTGAGGGAGGCGGAGTCCCTTTCTTGATCCCGGACTTCCAATTCCGAGTACTGTCCAGAGTCCGTAACCCGGCAACAGCATTATCGGTACAGCATCTTAGACTTAGTAGAACAGCTTGAGGCGCCTCGCAGGAGTGATGTCCAGCTGGAATCGACACTGAGCCAGATAAGGAAACAGTTTGTTCAAAGAGGTTGCTTTTGGGGAGAGAGGTGTTGCTAACTTTTGGTTCAATTGGCTCTGTTTTATAACCTTTGCTCTCGAGTCGCCAGGTATCTTTATGATACCTCCACGAGGTTCAAGTTCAAGTAATGATCAACGACTCAACACACCAATTAGTAAGATTCAAATCCAAGCACATTTATTATACACAGTAAATCACGACTCATGCATAAACTCTACTTTCTAGGCTATTTCTATCATTAACAGGCCTATACTTAGCTTTGGACTGGCCCACCAGGTCAGGGGAACAAATGGCCTTTCGTTCAGGTCCTGAGTCTGCGGGATTCAAAGCTGGTATGGACTTGTAGCTCGGAGCGCCTATCTCGTAGCGAGCGTTGACTTGATACTTACTTGTTTGGAGGGTGCTGGACAGTTCACTCTCAGGGGTTGCTTCGCGTTGCTGAGTGACCCTGTCAAGAAGGACGATTTGAACTTGGGGGCTTTGCTTTATAGTCCCCAGGGGCTTCCCGCCCTTTGGGGCGGACCCCGTACCTGGTTCCAAGTGATTGGACTTTGTCCCAATCGCTTGGTTCGATTTCTCCAATACTGGAGCGGTTCCCTGATCGATGGGCGGTCTTGAGGTGTCCGTTAACCTCTTTTGTGTTGGCTCCTGCTGGCGCCGAGGAGTCTGGCTTGGCTTTGTTTACCTTAAAATGTTTCGATTGTTCCCGGGGATCGCTCATTACTATGTAGCTGGCTGCTACATTACTATGTAGATGGCTGCTTGTATCAATGCTGTCTGGGTTTCTGCAGAGTCTAATACGCAGTAAACTTGCTCCTGCTGGTTTTTGCCTGTGTTGGCTGAATTTCCCTTCAGCCTTTGCGGTTCTCCATTTTAAGCCGGGAAGTGGCCAACCCAGGTGGCTACAGAGGCGAGGAGGTTCAGGGAGGGAATTCAAGAGGTTGGGGCCCAGGGCGAGGCCAGAATTGAGATCCTAAACGAGGAGGGATGTTTCCTCTTGTGGGCGAGTGCAGGATCCCCTTTTCTACGTTTTGCAACAACAACAGCACTCCGAAAGTACTTTCTCGCTAAGCAAGCATTTTGGAGACTTCCTAACTTGGCAACTCAGTCCCGAGATGAATGAATGAATGAAAATCGCTTCTTGTCACGAGTGGGCTTCAATTAAGTTATTGTGAAAAGCCCCTAGTCGCCACATTCCGGCGCCTGTTCGGGGAGGCTGTTACGGGAATTGAACCGTGCTGCTGGCCTGCCTTGCTCTGCTTTCAAAGCCAGCGATTTAGCCCAGTGTGCTAAACCAGCCCCAGTCCAGGCCAGCCATTACTGTCCCGGAGCTACAACTGAGTGGCTGGCTTTGGCCATTTCACACACACACAGATGAGTTGACCACCCCTCTAGGGGTCCGGAGTCAGAATCGCAGGACCGTTACAGCACAGTCGGATGCCATTTGGCCCATCGTATCTCCGTACTAGCATCGTGTCTCAGTGCCGTTTCCCCGTAACCCCCCTCCTGCACATTGTTTCCATTCAAATAATCATCTAACTCCCTCTTTAAGGCCTCGATTGGACCGGCCTCCCCCACACTCCAGGCAGCGCATCCCAGACCCCAACCACTCGCTGGGGGGAAAAGGTTTTCCCTCGCGTCACATTTGCTTCTTTGGAAAATCACTTTAAATCTGTGCCCCCTCTCGCTCTCGATCATGTTACGAGGGGGGGACAGTTTCTCCCGATCTACTCTGTGCAGCCACCTCGTGATTTTGGACATCTCTATCAAATCCCCTCCGTCTTCTCTCCGAGGGGAACAGTCCCGGCCTCTCCCAATCGATCCTCATCACTGAAGTCTCTCACCCCCGGAACCGTTCTTGTGAACCTCCTCTGCGCTCTCTCCAATGTGTTCACATCCTTCCGATAGTGTGGCCCAGAACTGTCCACAATATTCCAGCTGAGGGCTAACTAGTGTCTGGTGTAAGTTCAGTATAACCTCCTTGCTCTTGTACTCTATCTTCAGGACACGCGACAACGCAGAATCGCCGAGCAGAAGCTTATAGCCAAGTTCCGCACACATGAATGCGGCCTCAACCGGGACCTGGGATTCATGTTGCATTACATTCACCCCCCCCACCATCTGGCCTGCGAAACCCTACCAACTGTCCTGGCTTGGTACAATTCACCCCTCTTTAACCTGGGGTTACCCCATCTCTGGATCTGTAAAGATTTAATCACCTGCTAATGCTCGCATTCCAAGCATTGTCTGGCATCTTTGAATCTGTCTATATATATGTTTCTGGAACATACCTCTTCATTCACCTGAGCGCTCCAAAAGCTAGTGATTTGAAACAAACCTGTTGGACTTTAACCTCGTGTTGTAAGACTTCTTACTGTGCTCACCCCAGTCCAACGCCGGCACCTCCACATCATGGCTATTAATTAAGTCACATGTAGGCCAGACGGGGTAAGGATGGCAGATTTCCTTCGCTGACAGTGAACCTGATGGCCTTTTAATGTTGGTTTTGTCGTCACCGCTACCTGGACAAAATTTATTAATTCCATCAACTGATGCGAAATCCCAGAAAACTCCGGGATTATTGTCGGAGTTACTGGCCCAGACCTCTAGGTTACTGGCCCAGCAACGCAACCCGGCCTGTCACTGAAACAGCTCAGGGTGTTACAATACAGGCACCGGCAGCAATGGAATAGCTCAGTCATGTTCAGTGCCCTGCTACCCTGTCTGGATATTTAAATCCGGAGCTGCTTGGGGTAGTCCTGGAGGTGCACCATCAGGGGGCACCATTGCCTGTCTGATTTAAGGCTGCCTGTTCAACCTTCAGGGCCCCGACTGGCATTCATTTTGCACACATCGTCCAAACCTTCCGCGCCTCTTAGCACAATCGGCGAAAGTGCAGTTGAATAAAGGAGTGGACATTGTACGTGGAGTGTTTGAACACTGCGGGACGCCAGCAAACACAGAGCTCTTCCGCAGGAAAGAAATAGCGCGAGAGGGAGCGAGCGGGGGATCCAGGACAGACCCAGACGTGGGCAAAGGAAATCTTCCCCAGTAATCCAGAGATTTGGAAACCGTAGAGTCAGAATCATTTTATAAGACCAGACGGCGTGGGGCAGAAGCGGGCACTCGGCCCATCGAGTTTGCACCGGCTCTTGGAAAGAGCACCCTACCCAAGGTCAACACCTCCACCCTATCCCCATAACCCAGTAACCCCACCCCACACTAAGGGCAATTTTGGACACTAAGGGGCAATTTATCATGGCCAATCCACCTAACCTGCACATCTTTGGACTTGTGGGAGGAAACCGGAGCACCCGGAGGAAACCCACGCACACACGGGGAGGACGTGCAGACTCCGCACTGACAGTGACCCGAGCCGGGAATCGAACCTGGGACCCTGGAGCTGTGAAGCAATTGTGCTAACCACAATGCTACCGCGCTGCCCAATGAGATCGTGACTGATCTGATGTGATAATCCTCAACTCCAGTTTCCCCGCCTTAACCCTCGATCCCCTCACTGATTAACTCCACTTCCCCCGCCTTATCCCCGTAACCCTCGATCCCCTCACTGATTAACTCCACTTCCCCCGCCTTATCCCCGTAACCCTCGATCCCCTCACTGATTAACTCCACTTCCCCCGCCTTATCCCCGTAACCCTCGATCCCTGCACTGATTAACTCCACTTCCCCCGCCTTATCCCCGTAACCCTCGATCCCCTCACTGATTAACTCCACTTCCCCGCCTTACCCCGTAACCCTCGATCCCCTCACTGATCTATCTCGGCCTTGAACACACTTAACGACCCGGCTCCACAGCTCTCTGCGGTAATGAATTCCACAGAGTCCCGACTTGTCCCACCTCAAACACCCTGCAGTCAAAGTCAAGTCTAAAATTACTCCGTCTTGTACGGATTGGGGGCGAAACAATGGCCCATGATCGGCCAGTAAACCCGCGTCCATCCAGCTGGGAAGGAAGGACACAGTAGAAAGTCGCTGCCCTCCGCCGTGGACTAGCTCTTGCTCTCAGTTGCCAATCGCTGCATAGTACGGAGAGACCGAGGTGATAAATGATGGGGGCCGTGGGCGCAACATTCTCCTCCCCATGTGTGAATCAGTGGTTGGATTTAATCCCCCCCCCCCCCCATATCTCGCACTGCTTCAAGCAGCTCCCTGATCGAAACATCCGCCCGCAGTGACAGTGAGACGTAAAAATAGGACCAGGAGGAGGCCATTCAGCCCTCTCAGTCTCCTTTTCCTAGTATGGTCATGGCTGATCATCCAACTCAGTAGCCTGATTTCCCCCCCCCCCCCCCTCTTTCTATGATCCCCTTTGCCCCATAGTGCTGTATCTAACTACCTCTTGAAAACAGTGTTTTGGTTTCAACTGCTTTCTGCCGTAGCAACTTCCACTCTCTGGGTAAAGACATGTCTCCCCATCTCTGTCCTCAATGGTCTCCCCCGTATTCCTCAGACTGTGGCCCTGGGTCTGGACACCCCCCACCATCGGGAACATCCTTCCTGCATCGACCCTGTCCAGTCTCTCCCCCCCCCCCCCCCCCCCCCCCCCCCCCCCCCCCCCCCCCACCATCGGGAACATCCTTCCTGCATCGACCCTGTCCAGTCCTGTTAGAGTTTTATAGGTTTCTATGAGAACCCCCCCTCGTTCATTGCAAATACAGACCTAACCGACTCAATCTCTCCTCGTACGTCAGTCCCGCCATCCCAGGAATCAGTCTGGTAAACCTTCGCTGCTCTCCCTCGAGAGCAAGAACATCCTTCATCAGACAAGGAGACCAAAACTGCCCACAATACTCCAGGTGTGACCTCACCAAGACCCCTGTATAATCGCAGCAACACATCCCTGCTCCTGCACTCGAATCCTCTCGCTATGAACGCTAACATACCATTTGCCTTCTTTACCGCCTGCTGTACCTGCGCGCTTACCTTCAGTGACGGGTGTACGAGGACACCAGGTCCCGCTGCACACACCCCTCCTAATTTACGGCCATGCAGATAATAATCTGCTTCCCCGTGTTTGCTGCCAAAGTGGATAACCTCGCATTGATCCAGATGATGTCCCTCTTTCTCTCTGCCTCCCTCTCTGTCCTCCGTCTGTCTCTCGGGTCGCTCTCTCTGGTGTTAACGCTCCACACAACCCCTCGCCCCACTTCGCCATCTCACCGCATCAACAAGGCTCTCTCCGTGCTCTTCAATCGCGGTCACGTTCTCACCACACCCCGGGCAAAGAATATATAAATCCGCTGGGATTCATTTGTGACAGTAATAATAATGCTAATCTTTATTGTCACAAGTAGGCTTACATTAACACTGCAATGAAGTCCCTCTGAAACCCCCCCCCCCCCCCCCCCCCCCCCCCCCCCCCCCCCCCCGCCCGCGCGCATATCGACTAATTCTGCTACTTTTCAACCATGGACCGTTGACTTGTTTCAAAAATAAGTCATTTGCGAATTGTGCTGTTCGTCTTGTCAGTTTAATATATAACATTTAAACAACCTGTATGAAATAGTGTCTAATATTCTCATCGAGAGGTCGGATACTTACTAATATCGGACATTTTGCAAAGTACCATCGATGTGTCAAAGCAGTTTAATCCCGTTTTATACAGCGGCTGGTGTTTGCGTTCAGTGTAAAGTCGGAACGCCGTGCAGAATACTCACCGAACCCACCCCCCAGAGTGGTGTTTTCTTCATTCTTTTGTCTGGGTGTTGCCCGTCCCGAATCGTCCTTGAGCTGAGCGGGTCTCGCTCGGCCATTCCAGGAGTGGTGGGGGGGGGTGCAGTTGAAAGTCAGCCACGTCGCTGTGTGGGGGGTCTGGAGTCACGTGTAGGCCAGACTGGGGGTAAGTTCGGCAGATTTCCCTCCCGAAAGAGAGGGCATTAGTGCGGCAGATGGGTCTGTACGGCCATCGGCGACGGTCTCGCGGTCGCAATCCCGGATTTGAATCATTCCAGCGGCTGCCGTGGTGGGATTTGAACCCGCGGCCGCCGTCACTCCCCGTGGGACGGACCGCGTGCTGCTGTTGCGCCTGCGGGGGGGGGAGCTGCCACCCCTTTGTTGTCACCTCGCTCTCTGCTCTCACTGACCGCTCTCCTCTTCTCTCTCTCCCCAGTGGTTCCAGTAGCAGCATGGTTGCCATTGACAACAAGATCGAACAAGCCATGGTAAGGGTGAGCCTTTTGTAAGTGGGTGGGGGGGGGCGCAGTGAAGGGGAGACGGAAACGTGCACACACAGATATTTAAGACGAGGGCGGTTTAGGGAGGTTATGCTGCAATTGTATAAGGTGTTAGTGAGGCCACACCTGGAGTATTGTGTTCAGTTTTGGTCTCCTTACTTGAGAAAGGACGTACTGGCACTGGAGGGTGTGCAGAGGAGATTCACTAGGTTAATCCCAGAGCTGAAGGGGTTGGATTACGAGGAGAGGTTGAGTAGACTGGGACTGTACTCGTTGGAATTTAGAAGGATGAGGGAGGATCTTATAGAAACATATAAGATTATGAAGGGAATAGATCGGATAGATGCGGGCAGGTTGTTTCCACTGGCGGGTGAAAGTAGAACGAGGGGGCATAGCCTCAAAATAAGGGGAAGTAGGTTTAGGACTGAGTTTAGGAGGAACTTCTTCGCCCAAAGGGTTGTGAATCTATGGAATTCCTTGCCCAGTGAAGCAGTAGAGGCTCCTTCATTAAATGTTTTTAAGATAAAGATAGATAGTTTTTTGAAGAATAAAGGGATTAAGGGTTATGGTGTTCGGGCTGGAAAGTGGAGCTGAGTCCACAAAAGATCAGCCATGATCTCATTGAATGGCGGAGCAGGCTCGAGGGGCCGAATGGCCTACTCCTGCTCCTAGTTCTTATATGCCCCACCCGGGATGGCCCAGGGGGCAGTCACGCCCAGTGTGTTCCGGCTGCCGCGTTGACCCCAGGCCGAAAGCCCCCAGTGCCGGCACCGAGGGATGTGCTGCACTGTCAAGAGGGTCAAACCCCACACCCCCCCCCGGCTCCTCCGTGGATGCCCAAGGGCCATTATTTAGTGGACGGGCCAGAGGGGGAGGGTATCCCTCAATCAGCATCGCCGAAGGTCTGTGCTGCCTGGTCGTGGATCACGTTGCTGATGACCCGTGGGATCCTGCTGTGCGCAGGCTGCCTGCTGCAGTTCCTGGCATTGAAACCGCCGTCACGCTGCAGGATGCTTCAGGTCGGTCGAGCGCTCTCGGTAGACGCCTCGAAGCTGCAAAAGGCGACCAAAGTGCACGGGCCCCTGATTGAAGTTGGCTGCGCCCTGACCAGACGGCTCGCCGCGGACCGCCTGGCTCCTGGAAACGCACGGCTGCCGACGCCTCATCCCCACCTCCGCCAACCGACCGAGCTGAAGCGTTGCGCCCCGAGGCGTCCTCCTGTGGTTGGCACTTCCTCCTGTGCCCGCGAAGCTCCGCCTGTCAACTTTCATGAATTATTTTTGTTTCGAGGTGTTGCCTTGCAAGCAGGAAACCGCCACACACGAGTCCCCCGCGCACCCGATTGCCCCCCCCCCCTCTCCCCTCAGCGGGAGTATTAATATCCGCGTATATAAGAGGCAGAACTCGCAAACCGTGCTTCAGAACTCAGCCCACAACAGAGAGGCAGCAAGGAGTCCGTGATCTTACTGCCTGGGACCAGCTTGTCCCCACCACTTCAGAATCGTCCCCCCCCCCCCCATTTGGCCCAAATGCCTGA
>NC_092737.1:17136953-17264453 GCF_047496885.1 Scyliorhinus torazame
CCCTGTAATCCCAGCAGAGAAATAACACCCTGTATCCCAGCAGAGAAACAACACCCTGTATCCCAGCAGGGAACTAGCTCCCTGTAATCCCAGCAGAGAAATAACATCCTGTATCCCAGCAGATAAATATCACCCTGTATCCCAGCAGAACAATATCTCACTGTGTCCCAGCAGAACAATATCTCACTGTGTCCCAGCAGAACAATATCACACTGTATCCCAGCAGAACAATGTCTCACTGTATCCCAGCAGAACAATATCTCCCTGTGTCCCAGCAGAACAATATCTCCCTGTGTCCCAGCAGAACAGTGTCTCACTGTATCCCAGCAGAACAATATCTCCCTGTGTCCCAGCAGAACAATATCTCCCTGTGTCCCAGCAGAACAATATCACACTGTATCCCAGCAGAACAATATCTCACTCTATCCCAGAAGAACAATGTCTCACTGTATCCCAGCAGAACAGTATCACACTGTATCCCAGCAGAACAATATCTCCCTGTATCCCAGCAGAACACTGCCTCCCTGTGTCCGATGAAGATATCTCACTGTGTCCCAGCAGAACACTGCCTCCCTGTGTCCGATGAAGATATCTCACTGTGTCCCAGCAGAACACTGCCTCCCTGTGTCCGATGACGATATCTCACGAAAAGAGTGCCCAATTCTTTTTTTCCGATTAAGGGGCAATGTAGCGTGGCCAACACACCTACCCTGCACATCTTTGGGTTGTGGGGGCGAAACCCACGCAGACACGGGGAGAATGTGCAAACTCCACACGGGCAGTGACCCAGGGCCGGGATTCGAACCCGGGTCCTCGGCGCCGTGAGGCAGCAGGGCGAACCCACTGCGCCACCGTGCTGCCCCCACCCACCATCTTCTCAAGGGGCAATCAGGGATGGGAAATAAATGCTGGGCCCAGCCAGTGACGGCCCACATCCCGTGGATGAATAAATGAGAAAGGACTCGGACAGGCTGGCAGGGTGAGGTGACGAGGAGGGGGGAGAGGGGCGGGGGTGGGGGGGGTGGTGGAGTGGAACATGAACACCAGTATGGTCCAGTTGGGCCTGTATGGCCTCGCACTGTTCTGTAAAGGCGCTGGAATACTGACCCGCAATATTCCGCTCTGGAATGGGTTGATCGTTGGCCAAGCTTCTGCGCATCTTAGGGGGTTCAGCTTTCGCGAGCTGAGTGTCGTGTTAATCACCCCGGGGTAACACGGGCTGCAACTGGGTGCAGCTGTACTGAAAAGCAGACTCCAAACTTTGCTGTTAGTTCAATACGATTTATTGAACTTCTTGAGCAGGGCACACAGTTCGCTGTGGGTTTGACACTCTACTAATCTAAGTGTGTTTACTGTAACTAACTAGACCAGACTAGCTCTGAGCCACGTGTAGAAGGTGCTAACTGATAAATACACCCTGACTGTCACTACAGTTGTCACCAGTGGAAAGAGGCAGAGTGCTGATGCCTCGTGTGTTTTATAGTGGGACACCACACCTCTAGTGTTCTGCCTGGCGATTGGTTGTGTCCTGTCCCTGTGTGTTGATTGGCTGTACTGGGTGTCTGTATCTCATTATGTGCATGAGTGCATATCATGACACTCAGAGTCTGAACGGGGTGGGCGTGAATGCAGAGGCAACCGAGGAGGCGATCGTCCGCACAGAAACCCGTCGGAATGGAAATGTGAAGGGATAAAGAAAGGGACAAGGTGACGACTGACCCAACACAACGGGACAAATAAGAGGCAAACGAGCGCTCGGACAAGGAGGAGCAGAGACTTCATTCGCAATACATATCAATGATTTAGATGAGGGAACTAAATGTAATATCTCTAAATTTGCGTGTGACACCAAAGCTGGGTGTGAGGGTGAGCTGTGAGGAGGATGCAGAGATCCTTCAGTGTGATCCGGACAAGTGAGTGGGCAAGTGAATGGCCGACGCAGTTTAATGTGGAGAAAATGTGAGGCTATCCACTTTGGCAGCAAAAACAGGAAGCAGATTATTAACTGAATGGCCATAAATCAGGAGAGGGGAGTGTGCTCCGAGACCTGGGTGTCCTCGTGCACCAGTCGCGGAAGGTAAGCGCGCAGGTACAGCAGGCGGTAAAGAAGGCAAATGGCCTTCATAGCGAGAGGACTCGAGCACAGGAGCAGGGATGTGTTGCTGAGATTATACAGGGTCTTGGTGAGACCACACCTGGAGTATTGTGGGCAGTTTTGGTCTCCTTATCTGAGGAAGGATGTTCTTGCTCTCGAGGGAGAGCAGCGAAGGTTTACCAAACTGATTCCAGGGATGGCGGGACTGACGTACGAGGAGAGATTGAGTCGGTTAGGATTGTAGCATAGAATTTACAGTGCAGAAGGAGGCCATTCGGCCCATCGAGTCTACACCAGCTCTTGGAAAGAGCACCCTACCCAAGGTCAACACCTCCACCTTATCCCCATAACCCAGTCACCCCACCCAACACTAAGGGCAATTTTGGACACTAAGGGCAATTTATCATGGCCAATCCACCTAACCTGCACATCTTTGGGCTGTGGGAGGAAACCGGAGCACCCGGAGGAAACCCACGCACACACGGGGAGGATGTGCAGACTCCGCAAAGACAGTGACCCAGCGGGGAATCGAACCTGGGACCCTGGAGCTGTGAAGCAATTGTGCTATTCACAATGCTACCGTGCTGGAGTTCAGAAGAACAAAGGGGGGATCTCATAGAAACCGATAAAATTCTAACCGGACTGGACAGGGTCGATGCAGGAAGGATGTTCCCGATGGTGGGGGGGACTGGACAGGGTCGATGCAGGAAGGATGTTCCCGATGGTGGGGGGGGGGGGGACTGGACAGGGTCGATGCAGGAAGGATGTTCCCGATGGTGGGGGGGGGACTGGACAGGGTCGATGCAGGAAGGATGTTCCCGATGGTGGGGGGGACTGGACAGGGTCGATGCAGGAAGGATGTTCCCCGATGGTGGGGGTGGGGGGGGACTGGACAGGGTCGATGCAGGAAGGATGTTCCCGATGGTGGGGGGGGACTGGACAGGGTCGATGCAGGAAGGATGTTCCGATGGTGGTGGGGGACTGGACAGGGTAGATGCAGGAAGGATGTTCCCGATGGTGGGGGGGGGACTGGACAGGGTCGATGCAGGAAGGATGTTCCCGATGGTGGGGGGGACTGGACAGGGTCGATGCAGGAAGGATGTTCCCGATGGTGGGGGGGGGGGGACTGGACAGGGTCGATGCAGGAAGGATGTTCCCGATCGTGGGGGGGGACTGGACAGGGTCGATGCAGGAAGGATGTTCCCGATGGTGGGGGGGACTGGACAGGGTCGATGCAGGAAGGATGTTCCCGATGGTGGGGGGGGGGACTGGACAGGGTCGGTGCAGGAAGGATGTTCCCGATGGTGGGGGGGACTGGACAGGGTCGATGCAGGAAGGATGTTCCCGATGGTGGGGGGGGGACTGGACAGGGTCGATGCAGGAAGGATGTTCCCGATGGTGGGGGGGGGGGACTGGACAGGGTCGATGCAGGAAGGATGTTCCCGATGGTGGGGGGGGGACTGGACAGGGTAGATGCAGGAAGGATGTTCCTGATGGTGGGGGGGGGACAGGACAGGGTCGATGCAGGGAAGGATGTTCCCGATGGTGGGGGGGGACTGGACAGGGTCGATGCAGGAAGGATGTTCCCGATGGTGGGGGGGACTGGACAGGCGAGATGCAGGAAGGATGTTCCCGATGGTGGGGGGGACTGGACAGGGTCGATGCAGGAAGGATGTTCCCGATGGTGGGGGGGGACTGGACAGGGTCGATGCAGGAAGGATGTTCCCGATGGTGGGGGGGGACTGGACAGGGTAGATGCAGGAAGGATGTTCCTGATGGTGGGGGGGGGGGACTGGACAGGGTCGATGCAGGAAGGATGTTCCCGATGGTGGGGGGGGGGACTGGACAGGGTCGATGCAGGAAGGATGTTCCTGATGGTGGGGGGGACTGGACAGGGTCGATGCAGGAAGGATGTTCCTGATGGTGGGGGGGACTGGACAGGCGAGATGCAGGAAGGATGTTCCCGATGGTGGGGGGGGACTGGACAGGGTCGATGCAGGAAGGATGTTCCCGATGGTGGGGGGGACTGGACAGCGTCGATGCAGGAAGGATGTTCCCGATGGTGGGGGGGGGGGGGGACTGGACAGGGTCGATGCAGGAAGGATGTTCCCGATGGTGGGGGGGGACTGGACAGGGTAGATGCAGGAAGGATGTTCCTGATGGTGGGGGGGGGGACTGGACAGGGTCGATGCAGGAAGGATGTTCCCGATGGTGGGGGGGGGGGACTGGACAGGGTCGATGCAGGAAGGATGTTCCTGATGGTGGGGGGGACTGGACAGGGTCGATGCAGGAAGGATGTTCCTGATGGTGGGGGGGACTGGACAGGGTCGATGCAGGAAGGATGTTCCCGATGGTGGGGGGGGACTGGACAGGGTCGATGCAGGAAGGATGTTCCCGATGGTGGGGGGGACTGGACAGGGTCGATGCAGGAAGGATGTTCCCGATGGTGGGGGGGACTGGACAGGGTCGATGCAGGAAGGATGTTCCCGATGGTGGGGGGGGGGGGACTGGACAGGGTCGATGCAGGAAGGGTGTTCCCGATGGTGGGGGGGGGACTGGACAGGGTCGATGCAGGAAGGATGTTCCCGATGGTGGGGGGGACTGGACAGGGTCGATGCAGGAAGGATGTTCCCGATGGTGGGGGGGGGGACTGGACAGGGTCGATGCAGGAAGGATATTCCTGACGGTGCGGGGGGGACTGGACAGGGTCGATGCAGGAAGGATGTTCCCGATGGTGGGGGGGGGGACTGGACAGGGTCGATGCAGGAAGGATGTTCCCGTTGGTGGGGGGGGACTGGACAGGGTCGATGCAGGAAGGATGTTCCTGATGGTGGGGGGGGTACTGGACAGGGTCGATGCAGGAAGGATGTTCCCGATGGTGGGGGGGGACTGGACAGAGTCGATGCAGGAAGGATGTTCCCGATGGTGGGGGGGTGTCCAGAACCAGGGGCGAAATCTCCGCAATCAGCGCGATGTCCGCCGACCGGCGCCAAAAACGGCGCGAATCAGTCGGGCATCGCGCCGCCCCAAAGGTGCGGAATCCTCCCCATCTTGAGCGGCCGAGCCCTCACCTTGAGGGGCTAGGCCCGCGCGGACGGATTTCCGCCCCGCCAGCTGGCGGGAAAGGCCTTTGGTGCCCCGCCAGCTGGCGCGGAAATGACATGTCCGGGCGGTGCATGCGCGGGAGCGTCAGCGGCCGCTGACAGTTTCTCGCGCATGCGCAGTGGGGAGAGTCTCTTCCGCCTCCGCCATGGTGGAGACCGTGACGAAGGCGGAAGGGAAAGAGTGCCCCCACGGCGCAGGCCCGCCCGCGGATCGGTGGGCCCCGATCGCGGGCCAGGCCACCGTGCGGGCACCCCCCCGGGGGCCAGATCGCCCCCCCACCCCCCCCCCCCCCCCCCCCCCCCAGGACCCCGGAGCCCGCCCGCGCCGCCTTGTCCCGCCGGTAAGGTAGGCGGTTTAATCCACGCCGGCGGGACAGGCATTCCAGCAAATACTAATTAGGGGGTCGACGTCCCCCCCGCCCCGCCCCACGCACACTCTCCGGAGGCTCGGGGCCACGCTCGCGGACCGAACGGAGGCATCGCGAAGCGGCCACCCGGGCAGCGTTTGGTCTCCGCCCACCTCGGTCCGTGAACTCCGATGAAGGAAGGGCAAGGGGACAGGGCGAAGGTTACAGATTTGCCGCAGCGCCTGCCGCCCCCGCCCCCGAATCCCTTCACTGTCGCTGGGTCAAACAAAAAAACCCCTTCCGAGCGGCCACCCCAGCGGGACTAAGGCGGCTCACCCACCACCTTCTCAAGGGGCAGTTAGGGATGGACAATAAACGCTGGGCCCCGAGCCGGCGATGCACACTACTCGGGAATAAGTTTAAAAAGGAAAATTGGGCGCGGACGTACTTCAAACGGATCGTCGGTGAAGGAATGTCTGCGGGCTGGCGTTAATGATGCAGTAGTGAGACTTTGATTCTGATCACACACAGTCACAGTACAATGCAGCCCTGCCTTGCCACGATATTCAGCAATATCGTGGGCATCTCCGATAGCAAATGCTCCATTAGTTGCTGAACTGGCCGTCTCATCAATTAGCACCAAACCCTCCCTGAACTCCTTTCTCCCGAAGGTTGGCAAGCGAGGTCAACAACTCTTCAATTCTAAACCACTGGCAATGGAGACGCTGCCTCCCCCCTTCTCTCTCTCTGTCTATCTGTCTGTCTCTCTCTCTCTCTCTGTCTCTGTCTCTCTCTGTCTCTCTCTCTGTCTATCTGTCTCTCTCTCTCTCTCTCCCTCTGTCTCTGTCTCTCTCTCTCTGTCTCTCTCTCTCTCTCTCTGTCCCTCTCTCTGTCTCTGTCTGCCTCGCTCTGACTGTCTCTCTCTCTGTCTCTCTCTCTCTTTCTGTCTCTCTCTCCCTCTCTCTCTCTGTCTCTCTCTGCCTCTGTCTCTTTCTCTCTCTCTGTCTCTCTCTCTGTGTCTGTCTCACTCTCCGTCTCTCTCTCTCTCTCTGTCTCTCTCTCTGTGTCTGTCTCTCCGTCTCTCTCTGTCTCTCTCTCTGTGTCTGTCTCTCTCTGTGTCTGTCTCTGTCTCCGTCTCTCTCTCTCTCTGTCTTTCTCTCTGTGTCTGTCTCTCCGTCTCTCTCTGTCTCTCTCTCTGTGTCTGTCTCTCCGTCACTCTCTGTCTCTCTCTCTGTGTCTGTCTCTCTCTGTGTCTGTCTCTCTCTCCGTCTCTCTCTCTCCGTCTCTCTCTCTCTCTCTCTGTCTCTCTCTCTCCGTCTGTCTGTCTCTCTCCGTCTCTCTCTCGCTCTCTGTCTCTCTCTCTCCGTCTGTCTGTCTCTCTCTCTCCGTCTCTCTCTCGCTCTCTGTCTCTCTCTCTCCGTCTGTCTGTCTCTCTCTCTCCGTCTCTCTCTCTCTCTCCGTCTCTCTCTCGCTCTCTGTCTCTCTCTCTCCGTCTCTCTCTTTTTGTCTCTCTCTCCGTCTGTCTGTCTCTCTCTCTCTGTCTCTCTGTCTCACTCTATGTCTCTCTCTTTCCCTCTGTCTGTCTCTCTCCGTCTGTCTCTCTCTCTTTCCGTCAGTCTGTCTCTCTCCGTCTGTCTGTCTCTCTCGCTCCGTCTGTCTGTCTCTCTCTCGCTCCGTCTGTCTGTCTCTCTCTCTCTCTCTGTCTGTCTGTCTCAACAAAGAACAACAAAGAAAAGTACAGCACAGGAACAGGCCCTTCGGCCCTCCAAGCCCATGCCGACCATGCTGCCCGATTCACTCTCCGTCTCTCTCTCTCTCTTTCTGTCTCTCTCCGTTTGTCTGTCTCTCTCTCTCCGTCTGTCTGTCTTTCTCTTTCCGTCTCTCTCTCGCCGTCTCTCTCTCTCTTTCTGTCTCTCTCTCTCCGTCTGTCTGTCTCTCTCTTTCCGTCTCTCTCTCTTCGTCTCTCTCTCTCTCTCTCCGTCTCTCTCTCGCCGTCTCTCTCTCTCTCTCTTTCTGTCTCTCTCTCTCCGTCTGTCTGTCTCTCTCTCTCCGTCTCTCTCTCTCTTTTTGTCTCTCTCTCTCCGTCTGTCTGTCTCTCTCTCTCCGTCTCTCTCTCTCTCTCTCTTTTTGTCTCTCTCTCTCCGCCTGTCTGTCTCTCTCTCTCCGTCTCTCTCTCTCTCTCTCTTTTTGTCTCTCTCTCTCCGCCTGTCTGTCTCTCTCTCTCCGTCTCTCTCTCTCTTTTTGTCTCTCTCTCTCCGCCTGTCTGTCTCTCTCCGTCTCTCTCTCTCTCTCTCTTTTTGTCTCTCTCTCTCCGCCTGTCTCTCTCCGTCTCTCTCTCTCTCTCTCTCTTTGTGTCTCTCTCTCTCCGCCTGTCTATCTCTCTCTCCGTCTCTCTCTCTCTCTCTCTCTCCGTCTCTCTCTCTCTCTTTCTGTCTCTCTCTCTCTCGGTCTCTCCTCCCCGTCTCTACCCCGCTCTCTCTGTCTGTGCTTCACTCGTTCTTGCCCAAGGCTGCCTTGCTATTTGGGGGGGGGGATTACAATCTCAATGGGCCTTCCACTGGGGAAGCGTCTCCGTCTCTGTCCCCCCCCCGTGAGCGTGGCAAGGACAAAATGTCTACAGCTGTTTGCGTTTAATAAAGACACGATCCCGCTGACCGGCGGCGTGCTCTGCGCGAGGCATGTGAAGGCCACAAAATGTAACAGCGCAAAAGGAGACCATTCAGCCCATCATGTATGTGCTGGCTGGCTGAGAATTCGCCATCCAATGTAATCCCACTTTCCAGTTCCCGGCCTGGAGCCCTTGTAGGTGGCATCATTCCCAGGACACAGCGAGGTCTGTTAAAAAATGTTTACAGAAAGTAGCGTTCCGCGTGTCTGCTTCCTGTCTGCTCCCTCCATCTCCCGGCAGTCTCTCTTTATAAGTGCTCTATGTACTCGATTAACCAAATCACCTGTATTACTTCGCCTCCCTAGCCCTGTGAGCTCCTCCAGTCTGATAAACCTCTGTGCTCCTCACAATCTGTCATCTTGAGCCGCTCCACGCTCTGGGATCTGCTCCACGCTCTGGGACCTGCCGCCGCTCCACGCTCTGGGATCTGCCGCCGCTCCACGCTCTGGGATCTGCCGCCACTCCACGCTCTGGGATCTGCCGCCGCTCCACGCTCTGGGATCTGCGGCTGCTCCACGCTCTGGGATCTGCCGCCGCACCACGCTCTGGGATCTGCCGCTGCTCCACGCTCTGGGATCTGCCGCCGCTCCACGCTCTGGGATCTGCCGCTGCTCCACGCTCTGGGATCAGCCGCCGCTCCACGCTCTGGGATCTGCCGCCGCTCCACGCTCTGGGATCTGCCACCACTCCACGCTCTGGGATCTGCCGCCGCTCCACGCTCTGGGATCTGCGGCTGCTCCACGCTCTGGGATCTGCCGCCGCACCACGCTCTGGGATCTGCCGCCGCTCCACGCTCTGGGACCTGCCGCCGCTCCACGCTCTGGGACCTGCCGCTGCTCCACGCACTGGGATCTGTGGCTGCTCCACGCTCTGGAACATGACCCTGCTCCACGCTCTGGGACCTGCCGCTGCTCCACGCTCTGGGATCTGCCGCTGCTCCACGCTCTGGGATCTGCCGCTGCTCCACGCTCTGGGATCTGCGGCCGCTCCACGCTCTGGGATCTGCCGCCGCTCCACGCTCTGGGACCTGCGGCTGTTCCACGCTCTGGGATCTGCCGCTGCTCCACGCTCTGGGACCTGCCGCCGCTCCACGCTCTGGGATCTGCCGCTGCTCCACGCTCTGGGATCTGCCGCCGCTCCACGCTCTGGGACCTGCCGCCGCTCCACGCTCTGGGATCTGCGGCCGCTCCACGCTCTGGGATCTGCGGCCGCTCCACGCTCTGGGATCTGCGGCCGCTCCACGCTCTGGGATCTGCGGCCGCTCCACGCTCTGGGATCTGCGGCCGCTCCACGCTCTGGGATCTGCGGCCGCTCCACGCTCTGGGATCTGCCGCTGCTCCACGCTCTGGGATCTGCGGCTGCTCCATGCTCTGGGATCTGCGGCTGCTCCACGCTCTGGGACGTGCCGCCGCTCCACGCTCTGGGATCTGCCGCTGCTCCACGCTCTGGGATCTGCGGCTGCTCCACGCTCTGGGACCTGCGGCTGCTCCACGCTCTGGGACCTGCCGCTGCTCCACGCTCTGGGATCTGCCGCTGCTCCACGCTCTGGGATCTGCTGCCGCTCCACGCTCTGGGACCTGCCGCCGCTCCACGCTCTGGGACCTGCCGCTGCTCCACGCTCTGGGACCTGCGCCTGCTCCACGCACTGGGATCTGCCGCTGCTCCACGCTCTGGGACCTGCGGCCGCTCCACGCTCTGGGACCTGCCGCTGCTCCACGCTCTGGGACCTGCGGCTGCTCCACGCTCTGGGACCTGCGGCTGCTCCACGCTCTGGGACCGGCGGCTGCTCCACGCTCTGGGATCTGCCGCTGCTCCACGCTCTGGGATCTGCCGCTGCTCCACGCTCTGGGATCTGCCGCCGCTCCACGCTCTGGGATCTGCGGCCGCTCCACGCTCTGGGATCTGCGGCCGCTCCACGCTCTGGGATCTGCGGCCGCTCCACGCTCTGGGATCTGCGGCCGCTCCACGCTCTGGGATCTGCGGCCGCTCCACGCTCTGGGATCTGCGGCCGCTCCACGCTCTGGGATCTGCCGCTGCTCCACGCTCTGGGATCTGCGGCTGCTCCATGCTCTGGGATCTGCGGCTGCTCCACGCTCTGGGACGTGCCGCCGCTCCACGCTCTGGGATCTGCCGCTGCTCCACGCTCTGGGATCTGCGGCTGCTCCACGCTCTGGGACCTGCGGCTGCTCCACGCTCTGGGACCTGCCGCTGCTCCACGCTCTGGGATCTGCCGCTGCTCCACGCTCTGGGATCTGCTGCCGCTCCACGCTCTGGGACCTGCCGCCGCTCCACGCTCTGGGACCTGCCGCTGCTCCACGCTCTGGGACCTGCGCCTGCTCCACGCACTGGGATCTGCCGCTGCTCCACGCTCTGGGACCTGCGGCCGCTCCACGCTCTGGGACCTGCCGCTGCTCCACGCTCTGGGACCTGCGGCTGCTCCACGCTCTGGGACCTGCGGCTGCTCCACGCTCTGGGACCGGCGGCTGCTCCACGCTCTGGGATCTGCCGCTGCTCCACGCTCTGGGATCTGCCGCTGCTCCACGCTCTGGGATCTGCCGCTGCTCCACGCTCTGGGACGTGCCGCTGCTCCACGCTCTGGGATCTGCCGTTGCTCCACGCTGTGGGACCTGCCGCCGCTCCACGCTCTGTGACCTGCCGCCGCTCCACGCTCTGAGACCTGCCGCTGCTCCACGCTCTGGGATCTGCCGCTGCTCCACGCTCTGGGATCTGCGGCTGCTCCACGCTCTGGGACCTGCCGCCGCTCCACGCTCTGGGATCTGCGGCTGCTCCACGCTCTGGGACCTGCCGCCGCTCCACGCTCTGGGATCTGCCGCTGCTCCACGCTCTGGGATCTGCCGCTGCTCCACGCTCTGGGATCTGCGGCTGCTCCACGCTCTGGGACCTGCCGCCGCTCCACGCTCTGGGACCTGCGGCTGCTCCACGCTCTGGGACCTGCGGCTGCTCCACACTCTGGGATCTGCCGCTGCTCCACGCTCTGGGATCTGCCGCTGCTCCACGCTCTGGGATCTGCCGCTGCTCCACGCTGTGGGATCTGCCGCCGCTCCACGCTCTGGGATCTGCGGCTGCTCCACGCTCTGGGACCTGCCGCTGCTCCACGCTCTGGGACCTACGGCTGCTCCACGCTCTGGGATCTGCCGCTGCTCCACGCTCTGGGACCTGCCGCCGCTCCACGCTCTCGGACCTGCCGCTGCCCCACGCTCTGGGATCTGCCGCTGCTCCACGCTCTGGGATCTGCCGCTGCTCCACGCTCTGGGATCTGCCGCTGCTCCACGCTCTGGGATCTGCCGTTGCACCACGCTCTGGGATCTGCCGCTGCTCCACGCTCTGGTATCTGCCGCTGCTCCACGCTCTGGGATCTGCCGCTGCTCCACGCTCTGGGATCAGCCGTTGCTCCACGCTCTGGGATCTGCGGCTGCTCCACGCTCTGGGACCTGCCGCCGCTCCACGCTCTGGGACCTGCCGCCGCTCCACGCTCTGGGATCTGCCGCTGCTCCACGCTCTGGGACCTGCCGCTGCTCCACGCTCTGGGACCTGCGGCTGCTCCACGCTCTGGGACCTGCCGCCGCTCCATGCTCTGGGGCCTGCCGCCGCTCCACGCTCTGGGACCTGCCGCCGCTCCACGCTCTGGGATCTGCCGCTGCTCCACGCTCTGGGATCTGCGGCTGCTCCACGCTCTGGGACCTGCCGCCGCTCCACGCTCTGGGACCTGCGGCTGCTCCACGCTCTGGGACCTGCGGCTGCTCCACACTCTGGGATCTGCCGCTGCTCCACGCTCTGGGATCTGCCGCTGCTCCACGCTCTGGGATCTGCCGCTGCTCCACGCTGTGGGATCTGCCGCCGCTCCACGCTCTGGGATCTGCGGCTGCTCCACGCTCTGGGACCTGCCGCCGCTCCACGCTCTCGGACCTGCCGCTGCTCCACGCTCTGGGATCTGCCGCTGCTCCACGCTCTGTGATCTGCCGCTGCTCCACGCTCTGGGATCTGCCGCTGCTCCACGCTCTGGGATCTGCCGTTGCTCCACGCTCTGGGATCTGCCGCTGCTCCACGCTCTGGTATCTGCCGCTGCTCCACGCTCTGGGATCTGCCGCTGCTCCACGCTCTGGGATCAGCCGTTGCTCCACGCTCTGGGATCTGCGGCTGCTCCACGCTCTGGGACCTGCCGCCGCTCCACGCTCTGGGACCTGCCGCCGCTCCACGCTCTGGGATCTGCCGCTGCTCCACGCTCTGGGACCTGCCGCTGCTCCACGCTCTGGGACCTGCGGCTGCTCCACGCTCTGGGACCTGCCGCCGCTCCATGCTCTGGGGCCTGCCGCCGCTCCACGCTCTGGGACCTGCCGCCGCTCCACGCTCTGGGACCTGCCGCCGCTCCACGCTCTGGGACCTGCCGCCGCTCCACGCTCTGGGACCTGCGGCTGCTCCACGCTCTGGGACCTGCCGCTGCTCCACGCTCTGGGACCTGCGGCTGCTCCACGCTCTGGGATCTGCGGCCGCTCCACGCTCTGGGACCTGCGGCTGCTCCACGCTCTGGGACCTGCCGCTGCTCCACGCTCTGGGACCTGCGGCTGCTCCACGCTCTGGGATCTGCGGCCGCTCCACGCTCTGGGACCTGCCGCTGCTCCACGCTCTGGGACCTGCCGCCGCTCCACGCTCTGGGATCTGCGGCTGCTCCACGCTCTGGGATCTGCGGCTGCTCCACGCTCTGGGATCTGCGGCTGCTCCACGCTCTGGGATCTGCCGCTGCTCCACGCTCTGGGATCTGCCGCTGCTCCACGCTCTGGGATCTGCCGCTGCTCCACGCTCTGGGACCTGCGGCTGCTCCACGCTCTGGGACCTGCCGCTTCTCCACGCTCTGGGATCTGCCGCCGCTCCACGCTCTGGGACCTGCCGCCGCTCCACGCTCTGGGATCTGCCGCCGCTCCACGCTCTGGGACCTGCGGCTGCTCCACGCTCTGGGACCTGCCGCTGCTCCACGCTCTGGGATCTGCGGCCGCTCCACGCTCTGGGACCTGCCGCTGCTCCACGCTCTGGGACCTGCGGCTGCTCCACGCTCTGGGACCTGCCGCTGCTCAACGCTCTGGGACCTGCGGCTGCTCCACGCTCTGGGACCTACGGCCGCTCCACGCTCTGGGACCTGCGGCCGCTCCACGCTCTGGGATCTGCCGCCGCTCCACGCTCTGGGACCTGCCGCTGCTCCACGCTCTGGGATCTGCCGCTGCTCAACGCTCTGGGACCTGCGGCTGCTCCACGCTCTGGGACCTGCCGCTGCTCCACGCTGTGGGATCTGCCGCTGCTCCACGCTCTGGGACCAGCCGCTGCTCCACGCTCTGGGATCTGCGGCTGCTCCACGCTCTGGGACCTGCCGCTGCTCCACGCTCTGGGACCTGCCGCTGCTCCACGCTCTGGGACCAGCCGCTGCTCCACGCTCTGGGATCTGCGGCTGCTCCACGCTCTGGGACCTGCGGCTGCTCCACGCTCTGGGACCTGCCGCTGCTCCACGCTCTGGGACCTGCGGCCGCTCCACGCTCTGGGATCTGCCGCTGCTCCACGCTCTGGGACCTGCGGCCGCTCCACGCTCTGGGACCTGCGGCTGCTCCACGCTCTGGGACCTGCGGCCGCTCCACGCTCTGGGACCTGCCGCTGCTCCACGCTCTGGGATCTGCCGCCGCTCCACGCTCTGGGACCTGCGGCTGCTCCACGCTCTGGCACCTGCCGCCGCTCCACGCTCTGGGACCTGCGGCTGCTCCACGCTCTGGGACCTGCGGCCGCTCCACGCACTGGGATCTGCCGCTGCTCCACGCTCTGGGACCTGCCGCTGCTCCACACTCTGGGATCTGCCGCTGCTCAACGCTCTGGGACCTGCCGCCGCTCCACGCTCTGGGATCTGCCGCCGCTCCACGCTCTGGGATCTGCCGCCACTCCACGCTCTGGGACCTGCCGTCGCTCCACGCTCTGGGACCTGCCGCTGCTCCACGCTCTGGGATCTGCCGCTGCTCCACGCTCTGGGATCTGCCGCCGCTCCACGCTCTGGGACCTGCCGCTGCTCCACGCTCTGGGATCTGCCGCTGCTCCACGCTCTGGGATCTGCCGCCGCTCCACGCTCTGGGACCTGCCGCTGCTCCACGCTCTGGGATCTGCGGCTGCTCCACGCTCTGGGACCTGCGGCTGCTCCACCCTCTGGGACCTGCCGCTGCTCCACGCTCTGGGACCTGCCGCCGCTCCACGCTCTGGGATCTGCCGCTACTCCACGCTCTGGGACCTGCCGCTGCTCCACGCTCTGGGACCTGCGGCTGCTCCACGCTCTGGGACCTGCCGCCGCTCCACGCTCTGGGACCTGCGGCTGCTCCACGCTCTGGGACCTGCCGCCGCTCCACGCTCTGGGACCTGTCGCCGCTCCACGCTCTGGGACCTGCGGCTGCTCCACGCTCTGCGATCTGCCGCCGCTCCACGCTCTGGGACCTGCGGCTGCTCCACGCTCTGGGACCTGCCGCTGCTCCACGCTCTGGGACATGCGGCTGCTCCACGCTCTGGGACCTGCCGCTGCTCAACGCTCTGGGACCTGCGGCTGCTCCACGCTCTGGGACCTACGGCCGCTCCACGCTCTGGGACCTGCGGCCGCTCCACGCTCTGGGATCTGCCGCCGCTCCACGCTCTGGGACCTGCCGCTGCTCCACGCTCTGGGATCTGCCGCTGCTCAACGCTCTGGGACCTGCGGCTGCTCCACGCTCTGGGACCTGCCGCTGCTCCACGCTGTGGGATCTGCCGCTGCTCCACGCTCTGGGACCAGCCGCTGCTCCACGCTCTGGGATCTGCGGCTGCTCCACGCTCTGGGACCTGCCGCTGCTCCACGCTCTGGGACCTGCCGCTGCTCCACGCTCTGGGACCAGCCGCTGCTCCACGCTCTGGGATCTGCGGCTGCTCCACGCTCTGGGACCTGCGGCTGCTCCACGCTCTGGGACCTGCCGCTGCTCCACGCTCTGGGACCTGCCGCCGCTCCACGCTCTGGGATCTGCCGCTACTCCACGCTCTGGGACCTGCCGCTGCTCAACGCTCTGGGACCTGCGGCTGCTCCACGCTCTGGGACCTACGGCCGCTCCACGCTCTGGGACCTGCGGCCGCTCCACGCTCTGGGATCTGCCGCCGCTCCACGCTCTGGGACCTGCCGCTGCTCCACGCTCTGGGATCTGCCGCTGCTCAACGCTCTGGGACCTGCGGCTGCTCCACGCTCTGGGACCTGCCGCTGCTCCACGCTGTGGGATCTGCCGCTGCTCCACGCTCTGGGACCAGCCGCTGCTCCACGCTCTGGGACCTGCCGCCGCTCCACGCTCTGGGACCTGCGGCTGCTCCACGCTCTGGGATCTGCCGCTGCTCCACGCTCTGGGACCTGCGGCTGCTCCACGCTCTGGGACCAGCCGCTGCTCCACGCTTTGGGATCTGCGGCTGCTCCACGCTCTGGGACCTGCGGCTGCTCCACGCTCTGGGACCTGCCGCTGCTCCACGCTGTGGGATCTGCCGCTGCTCCACGCTCTGGGACCAGCCGCTGCTCCACGCTCTGGGATCTGCGGCTGCTCCATGCTCTGGGACCTGCCGCTGCTCCACGCTCTGGGATCTGCCGCCGCTCCACTCTCTGGGATCTGCCGCTGCTCCACGCTCTGGGATCTGCGGCCGCTCCACGCTCTGGGACCAGCCGCTGCTCCACGCTCTGGGACCTGCGGCTGCTCCACGCTCTGGGATCTGCCGCCGCTCCACTCTCTGGGATCTGCCGCTGCTCCACGCTCTGGGATCTGCCGCTGCTCCACGCTCTGGGATCTGCCGCCGCTCCACTCTCTGGGATCTGCCGCTGCTCCACGCTCTGGGATCTGCCGCCGCTCCACGCTCTGGGATCTGCGGCTGCTCCACGCTCTGGGATCTGCCGCTGCTCCACGCTCTGGGACCTGGCGCTGCTCCACGCTCTGGGATCTGCCGCCGCTCCACGCTCTGGGATCTGCGGCTGCTCCACGCTCTGGGATCTGCCGCTGCTCCACGCTCTGGAACCTGCCGCTGCTCCACGCTCTGGGACCTGCCGCTGCTCCACTCTCTGGGATCTGCGGCTGCTCCACGCTCTGGGATCTGCCGCTGCTCCACGCTCTGGGATCTGCGGCTGCTCCACGCTCTGGGATCTGCCGCTGCTCCACGCTCTGGGATCTGCCGCTGCTCCACGCTCTGGGACCTGCCGCTGCTCCACGCTCTGGGATCTGCCGCCGCTCCACGCTCTGGGATCTGCCGCTGCTCCACGCTCTGGGATCTGCCGCTGCTCCACGCTCTGGGACCTGCCGCTGCTCCACGCTCAGGGACCTGCCGCTGCTCCACGCTCTGGGACCAGCCGCTGCTCCACGCTCTGGGACCTGCCGCTGCTCCACGCTCTGGGACCTGCCGCTGCTCCACGCTCAGGGACCTGCCGCTGCTCCACGCTCTGGGATCTGCGGCTGCTCCATGCTCTGGGATCTGCCGCCGCTCCACGCTCTGGGATCTGCGGCTGCTCCACGCTCTGGGATCTGCCGCTGCTCCACGCTCTGGGATCTGCCGCCGCTCCACGCTCAGGGACCTGCGGCTGCTCCACGCTCTGGGATCTGCGGCTGCTCCACGCTCTGGGATCTGCGGCTGCTCCACGCTCTGGGATCAGCCGCTGCTCCACGCTCTGGGATCTGCCGCCGCTCCACGCTCAGGGACCTGCGGCTGCTCCACGCTCTGGGATCTGCGGCTGCTCCACGCTCTGGGATCAGCCGCTGCTCCACGCTCTGGGATCTGCCGCCGCTCCACGCTCAGGGACCTGCGGCTGCTCCACGCTCTGGGATCTGCGGCTGCTCCACGCTCTGGGACCTGCCGCTGCTCCATGCTCTGGGACCTGCCGCTGCTCCACGCTATGGGATCTGCCGCCGCTCCACGCTCAGGGACCTGCGGCTGCTCCACGCTCAGGGACCTGCGGCTGCTCCACGCTCTGGGATCTGCCGCTGCTCCACGCTCTGAGATCTGCCGCCGCTCCACGCTCTGGGATCTGCGGCTGCTCCACGCTCTGGGATCTGCGGCTGCTCCACGCTCTGGGATCTGCGGCTGCTCCACGCTCTGGGATCTGCGGCTGCTCCACGCTCTGGCACCTGCCGCCGCTCCACGCTCTGGGATCTGCAGCTGCTCCACGCTCTGGGATCTGCCGCTGCTCCACGCTCTGGGACCTGCCGCTGCTCCACGCTCTGGGATCTGTGGCTGCTCCACGCTCTGGCACCTGCCGCTGCTCCACGCTCTGGGATCTGCCGCTGCTCCACGCTCTGGGATCTGCGTCTGCTCCACGCTCTGGGATCTGCCGCTGCTCCACGCTCTGGGACCTGCCGCTGCTCCACGCTCTGGGACCTGCCGCTGCTCCACTCTCTGGGATCTGCCGCTGCTCCACGCTCTGCGACCTGCGGCCGCTCCACGCTCTGGGATCTGCCGCCGCTCCACGCTCTGGGATCTGCCGCCGCTCCACGCTCTGGGATCTGCCGCTGCTCCACGCTCTGGGATCTGCGGCTGCTCCACGCTCTGGGACCTGCCACTGCTCCACGCTCTGGGATCTGCCGCTGCTCCACGCTCTGGGACCTGCCGCTGCTCCACGCTCTGGAATCTGCCGCTGCTCCACGCTCTGGGATCTGCCGCTGCTCCACGCTCTGGGATCTGCCGCTGCTCCACGCTCTGGGATCTGCCGCTGCTCCACGCTCTGGGATCTGCCGCTGCTCCACGCTCTGGGATCTGCCGTTGCTCCACGCTCTGGGATCTGCGGCTGCTCCACGCTCTGGGATCTGCCGCTGCTCCACGCTCTGGGACCTGCCGCTGCTCCACGCTCTGGGACCTGCCGCCGCTCCACGCTCTGGGATCTGCCGCCGCTCCACGCTCTGGGATCTGCGGCTGCTCCACGCTCTGGGATCTGCGGCTGCTCCACGCTCTCTGATCTGCGGCTGCTCCACGGTCTGGGACCTGCGGCCGCTCCACGCTCTGGGACCTGCCGCTGCTCCACGCTCTGGGATCTGCCTCCGCTCCACGCTCTGGGATCTGCCGCTGCTCCACGCTCTGGGATCTGCGGCTGCTCCACGCTCTGGGATCTGCCGCTGCTCCACGCTCTGGGATCTGCCGCTGCTCCACGCTCTGGGATCTGCCGCTGCTCCACGCTCTGGGATCTGCCGCTGCTCCACGCTCTGGGACCTGCCGCCGCTCCACGCTCAGGGACCTGCGGCTGCTCCACGCTCTGGGACCTGCCGCTGCTCCACGCTCTGGGATCTGCCGCTGCTCCACGCTCTGGCACCTGCCGCCGCTCCACGCTCTGGGATCTGCGGCTGCTCCACGCTCTGGGACCTGCGGCCGCTCCACGCTCTGGGATCTGCCGCTGCTCCACGCTCTGGGATCTGCCGCTGCTCCACGCTCTGGGACCTGCCGCCGCTCCACGCTCTGGGACCTGCCGCCGCTCCACGCTCTGCGATCTGCCGCCGCTCCACGCTCTGGGATCTGCGGCTGCTCCACGCTCTGGGATCTGCGGCTGCTCCACGCTCTCTGATCTGCGGCTGCTCCACGGTCTGGGACCTGTGGCCGCTCCACACTCTGGGATCTGCGGCTGCTCCACGCTCTGGGATCTGCCGCTGCTCCACGCTCTGGGATCTGCCGCTGCTCCACGCTCTGGGATCTGCCGCTGCTCCACGCTCTGGGATCTGCCGCTGCTCCACGCTCTGGGACCTGCGGCTGCTCCACGCTCTGGGACCTGTGGCCGCTCCACACTCTGGGATCTGCGGCTGCTCCACGCTCTGGGATCTGCGGCTGCTCCACGCTCTGGGATCTGCCGCTGCTCCACGCTCTGGGATCTGCCGCTGCTCCACGCTCTGGGATCTGCCGCTGCTCCACGCTCTGGGATCTGCCGCCCCTCCACGCTCTGGGATCTGCCGCTGCTCCACGCTCTGGGATCTGCCGCTGCTCCACGCTCTGGGATCTGCCGCTGCTCCACGCTCTGGGACCTGCCGCTGCTCCACGCTCAGGGACCTGCGGCTGCTCCACGCTCTGGGACCTGCGGCTGCTCCACGCTCTGGGACCTGCCGCTGCTCCACGCTCTGGGATCTGCCGCTGCTCCACGCTCTGGCACCTGCCGCCGCTCCACGCTCTGGGATCTGCGTCTGCTCCACGCTCTGGGACCTGCGGCCGCTCCACGCTCTAGGATCTGCCGCTGCTCCACGCTCTGGGACCTGCGGCTGCTCCACGCTCTGGGATCTGCCGCTGCTCCACGCTCTGGGACCTGCCGCTGCTCCACGCTCTGGGACCTGCCGCCGCTCCACGCTCTGGGATCTGCCGCTGCTCCACGCTCTGGGATCTGCCGCCGCTCCACGCTCTGGGATCTGCCGCCGCTCCACGCTCTGGGACTTGCGGCTGCTCCACGCTCTGGGATCTGCGGCTGCTCCACGCTCTGGGATCTGCGGCTGCTCCACGCTCTCTGATCTGCGGCTGCTCCACGCTCTGGGATCTGCCGCCGCTCCACGCTCTGGGGTCTGCCGCCGCTCCACGCTCTCTGATCTGCGGCTGCTCCACGCTCTGGGATCTGCGGCTGCTCCACGCTCTCTGATCTGCGGCTGCTCCACGCTCTGGGATCTGCGGCTGCTCCACGCTCTGGGACCTGCGGCTGCTCCACGCTCTGTGATCTGCCGCCGCTCCACGCTCTGGGATCTGCGACTGCTCCACGCTCTGGGATCTGCGGCTGCTCCACGCTCTGGGATCTGCCGCCGCTCCACGCTCTGGGACCTGCCGCTGCTCCACGCTCTGGGATCTGCCGCCCATCCACGCTCTGGGACCTGCTCGCTGCACCTTGCCGATCTCCCGCTGCTCAGAAAGTTAGCGGACTTCGGGCAATTCTGTATCCCCCTCCCCCAGGGGGGGGGGGGGGGGTTGTCTGAAGTGTCTTCAATGCTGTTGGATAGTTAAAAGCCCATCAGTCAGAGGGCAGAACTCTCCATGAAAATCTGACCCCCCCCCCCGGCAAGGATCGTTGGCATCGGGGCCCCCCATCGGGTATCCCTTTAGGCCCCATGCCCTACAGGTTGGCACCAGGCCCCCAATCATTGGTACCAGCGCCCCCAGGTGGTGACACCCTGCTATGGATTCACCTTCCCCTCCTTCATGCCCTCCCTTCCGGGCCCTCCTCAATCCCCCCCCCTTCATGGAAATGCCCCCTTTTAGGCATTTCCCCTTGGGCACTGCCCCCCGGCAGTTCCCCGCCATGTTTTTGACCCCCCCGCCCCCCCGGGGCTCCAATGACCTCTGAGCCCCCTGGTGGTGATGACCGGGACTGTTTCCCTGCGGAGGCGCGGGGGAGCGAATCCTGGGAGCTGGGGGTGGGGCAATCTGGGCTTTAACCAGACAGAGACTGTCTAATTGCTAAATTGAATTTGCCAAACCGGTTCCCGCTCAGCGAGGGTGTGAACCAGATTGTGGGAGCATCGCATTCTGTTCAAATCCCCCTAAATCTCCTGCCCCGATCTTAAATCTCTGCCCCCTGGTTACTGACCCTCTCCTAAGGGGAAAGTTCCTTCCAATCCACCCTATCAATGTCCCTCATAATTCTGTCCCCCTCGATCAGGTCCCCCCTCGGCCTTCTCTGCTCCAAGGAAAACAACCCCGGGGCCTAACCAGCCTCTCCCCATAGCGGAGACGCTCCAGCCCAGGCAGCATCCTGGTGAACCTCCTCTGCACCCTCTCCAGCGCAACCACATCCTCCCTATAGTGTGGCGACGAGAACAGCACACAGTACTCTAGCTGCGACCTAACCAGCGTTTAATACAGCTCCATCGTAACCTCCCTGTCGTGTTGGGTGTTCCGATGCACAAATGATCCAACGCGGCTGTAGATGGTACAACTCTGTTTTATTGTCTTAACAACGACAACTTCTAACTGCTGGCTGAGGTTCGTGCTTCACCAGCTAACCTGTGGACCCAGCCCTATCACTATCTTAGTGAGGCCCTCAGCACATGGTGTATGTCTGAGTGGCACGCTGTGAGCTCTGTGCTCTGAGCTATCTCCTGGTAGAATGAGCGGGAACTGTGGTGTTCCCTGTTTTATAGTGCGTGTGCTCTCACTGGTGATTGGCTGCGATGTGTGTGTGTGTTGATTGGTTCAGCTGCCTGTCCATCAGTGTGTGTGTGATTGCACCATGATATGCTGGTCTGGATATCATGACATCCCCCCCTTTTTACAAGGATATGTGCCTACATGCGAATAAATATTGGTGTGTACTGAGTGCGGCTGAGTATGTGTGTGCAATATTTACAACATGTACATGAGGCTGAACTATATACAGAGGAAGGTGTCAGGTGCAACAGAACAACGAGGTTGTACCAATAACAGGACAAATGCAATCAGCAAAGGACGGGAGAAAACCTCTAGAACCATAAACGACAAGAGAGAAACACGTTACCAGTGCTGTAAAACAATTCAGTGAGTCCAATGTGCGAACGGGCTCATAAGTCAAGTCTCTCAGGTGGGCGACGAATTCGGGTTGTCTGTTAGGGTGGCACACCACTCATCGCCCGGATCCCTGCTGTGCTCTGGCAGCGGCTGGTGGTTCCGACTTGGGGACATCCGGTTCTTGTGGATTACCGCAACGCGGAAGGGCTCCCTGTCTTCGGTATCGCTGGTCTGCGTACTGTCAGGGTATGACTCGGTGTAGGGGGGGGGGGGGGGGGGGCTGAATCGCCCGCACGTCCCTGCGAGGCTGGCGGAATTGTTGGGAGTGGGCAGGTTGAGCTGCTCGGCAGCAGGCAGCGTAGTGGCCCGTCCTGCCACAGCGGAGGCATTGTCGCGCTTTGGCCGGACATTGCCGCTTTAAATGGGCGGAGTTGCCGGGATTCCTGTGGGGCGACCCCCCCACTCCCCAGTCAGAAGTCCCACCACAGCACCGGAGCACAGGAGATCCCACAGTGCTGTGGGAGTGCAGCACTGCCCCGAGGTGCCATCTGAGTCGTGCCAACGCAGCCTTGTGTGGACGGCAGGCATCCCATTGGTGCTGCTGACCGGGGATCATGGAAGTTCTTCCCCCCCCCCTCTCCCCCCCCCCACCCACCTGGTGACCTGGGTCAACATTTACCCCTCGACCAACACTATGCAAATGAACCCGTCACACTGCTGTCGCGGGAGCTTGCTGTGCACCAATCCGTTGCCGCAATTCCTGCTTCAAAGATAGTATTTTGTCAGCTGCCAAGAGATTTGGGCATGCTACGGATGTGACGGGCGCCCTATCAACGTTAAATTCTCCCCGGGGGCAGCACGGGGGCGCAGTGGGTTAGCACTGGGACTGCGGCGCTGAGGACCCGGGTTCGAATCCCGGCCCTGGGTCACTGTCCGTGTGGAGTTTGCACATTCTCCCCGTGTCTGCGTGGGTCTCACCCCCACAACCCAAAGATGTGCAGGGTAGGTGGATTGGCCGCGTTAAATTGCCCCTTAATTGGAAAAATAAAATTGGGTACTCTCTTTATAAAAAAAAATGTAAGTTCTCCCACAATGACCAGGGAGATCCAGCTTCTGTTGTAGTCTATTGAAGCCTATTGGGCAATGCCTTGACCAATCAAAGCTGCCCGGTTTAAATTTGAACCAAGCTGGGCAGTTGACTGTTCCTTGCCGCGTTCTCCATGGCAACACCCCCCCGCCCATCAGAGTCCACTTGCATTCTCTTCTCATGAAGTATAAATTATTGTTCGCTTTACGTTTAGTATTCTTGTGGATGGGCCTGCTGAGTGCTAGATGAAAAGCTTCGGCAGCACGTGTCTTTTCTCAGCAATGCTCAAGTTCTGTACTGGGCCGAACAACTGCTCATATTTTGCGCAGTTGACATGCTTCGGAGCTACGCAGAGATGACACTACCCTCTGGGTGTGCAACGGGTTTATTTGCCAGAGCGTTCGAATATCTCCGCAATGGCTAAACAGCCGCACTCATTTTCATCCCAGCTCAGCTGCGGGTAGCTCCTGTGGGTGTCGGTTTCCTCAGCTCTGAGTCAACGCCCAGGCTTAACCAGTCAAGCACAGATCAGTTACCGCAGCCACGTGATCTATAAGTTTGCGGATGATACGACTGTGGTGGGCCGTATCTCAAACAACGACGAATCAAACTACAGAAGGGAGATAGATCACTTGGTTGCATGTTGTACCGAAAACAACCTCTCTCTAAATGTTGGAAAGGCCAAGGAACTGATCATCGACTTCAGGAAGCGCAGCACGACACACACTCCCGTCTGCATTAATGGCTCCGAAGTGGAGATGGTCGATAGCTTTAAGTTCCTGGGAGTCACCATCACCAACAGTCTGTCCTGGTCCACTCGCGTTGATGTAACAGTCAAGAAAGCCCAACAACGTCTCTGCTTCCTACGGAAGCTAAAAAATTCGGCATGTCTGCATCGACTCTCACAAACTTCTGCAGATGTGCGATAGAGAGCATCCTATCCGGCTGCATCACAGCCTGGTCTGGCAACTGCTCGGTCCAAGATTGCAAGAAACTGCAGAGTGTGGTGAACTCAGCTCAATGCATCACACAAGCTTGCCACCCGCACATTGATTCTGTCTACACCTCCCGCTGCCTCAGGAAGGCAGGCAGCATTATCAGAGACCCCTCCCACCCAGGCATTGCCTTCATCCAGACCCTTCCATCAGGCAGAAGATACAGACGTCTGAAGACCAGCACATCCAGACATAAACAGCTTCTTCCCCACAGCTACCAGACTCCTCAACGACTCCCCCTCGGACTGATTTGTTCCCTGTAAGAACACTATTCACGACACCCAATGCTGCTCTTAGAACATAGAACATTACAGCGCAGTACAGGCCCTTCAGCCCTCGATGTTGCGCCGACCTGTGAAACCACTCTAAAGCCCATCTACACTATTCCCTTATCGTCCATATGTCTATCCAATGACCATTTAAATGCCCTTAGTGTTGGCGAGTCCACTACTGTTGCAGGCAGGGCATTCCACGCCCTTACTACTCTCTGAGTAAAGAACCTACCTCTGACATCTGTCTTATATCTATCACCCCTCAATTTAAAGCTATGTCCCCTCGTGCTAGACATCACCATCCGAGGAAAAAGGCTCTCACTGTCCACCAAATCCAATCCTCTGATCATCTTGTATGCCTCAATTAAGTCACCTCTTAACCTTCTTCTCTCTAACGAAAACAGCCTCAAGTCCCTCAGCCTTTCCTCATAAGATCTTCCCTCCATACCAGGCAACATTCTGGTAAATCTCCTCTGCACCCGCTCCAATGCTTCCACATCCTTCCTATAATGCGGCGACCAGAATTGCACGCAATACTCCAAATGCGGCCGTACCAGAGTCTTGCTCATGTAGTTGCTTTGTTTGGCCCCTGGTTCCGCTCTGTAACCAATCACTATGTGTCGATGTACCATTGGTCAAGGCTCTCTGTTGATTATTCTTTTGTCTACTATGTACGTACTGTGTACATTCCCTCAGCTGCAGAAAAATACCTTTCACTGTACTTCAGTACATGTGACAATAAATATCAATAATCAAAAGGAGAACAACTGAACACTCGGGAAAAGCAACTGGGTGGGGCACACCGGGTGGGTGAAGCTGTGCCGTGCTTCAAAGTGGCGCAGTGGGCTGCCGAGATCGCAAATATTCCAAAACGGAAAAATGCAAAGTCGGGGCCACTGTTTTGGCCAATCGACTTGGTGAAAGGACGGTCGACACGGCCGTTATCGCATTGCTGCCCGTGGGCTCCTGCTGTGCGCAAATCGGCTGCCGCCTCACTGCGACAACATCGAACAAAATGAGTGCCCCCTCGGTTGCTGTAGCGCACAAAGACTCCGAGAGACGAATAGAGTGAAGTCGATGAGGCTTTATTAAGCGTGACTGTTTCCCCCGCAGTTCAGCAGTAGACTACCTGCGGGGGAGGGCTCCAGGTACTTATACTCCGCCTTCAGGGCGGAGCTAGAGGTCAACGTCCAACCAGGACCCGGGATCTGTCAGCCAATGACATCATGGCTTCACAGTCCCACATGACCCCTAATGCATACTACCACATTCACCCCTTGTTAAAAATGAACCCGGCGGGGTGATGCTTCGCATGGTGGTAAGGGTTTACAAGGCTGGTCCTGGGAGGAAAACTTTCACATGTTATAACAGTATGTACAAGGTTTTTTTTGTTTCAAACTATTTATAGTAATCGTCAGGAAAAGACAAAATGTTCTCGTTAAAAGTCCATATTGTACTGTTAGATCGACACCACGAGTCGGTCAGGTGGTCTGGTCGTCCGTGTCGATCGCCTCGGCCCCGGTGGTGGTGGTGCTTGTTCCGGTGTTGTCTTCTCCGGGAGCCTTACGGTTTCAGCTTGGGCTTTATTCCTGGTCAGGCCTGGGAGGAGGACTGATCCTCCTGGGAAGGGGGCGGTCGCGGGGTGCGGCGGTGGCAGGAAGGGGGGGGTTGGGTGATTGGTGTCGGGGGGGTGTGTGTGTTGCCGGCGGGCGCCAGATCTCGCAGAGAGACCGTATCCTGTCGGCCGTCGGGGTACTCCACGTAGGCGTACTGCGGGTTCGCGTGAAGGAGGTGAACCCTTTCGACCAACGGGTCCAACTTGTGCGCCCGCACGTGCTTTCGGAGCAAGATGGGTCCTGGGGCCGCCAGCCAGGTCGGCAGCGACGTTCCAGAGGAGGACTTCCTGGGGAAGACAAGGAGGCGCTCATGAGGCGTTTGATTAGTGTTAGTACACAGTAGTGACCGGATGGAGTGGAGGGCGTCCGGAAGGACCTCCTGCCACCGGGAAACTGGGAGGTCCCTGGACCGGAGGGCCAGTAGGACGGTCTTCCAGACCGTGCCGTTCTCCCTCTCGACTTGCCCGTTCCCCCGGGGGTTGTAGCTGGTCGTCCTGCTCGAGGCTATACCGTTGCTGAGCAGGAACTGGCGCAGCTCGTCACTCATGAAAGAGGACCCCCTGTCGCTGTGGACGTATGCGGGGCAACCGAACAGTGTGAATATGGTGTTCAGGGCTTTAATGACTGTGGCCGCGGTCATGTCAGAGCAGGGGATGGCGAATGGGAAGCGGGAGTACTCGTCCACCACATTAAGGAAGTATACGTTGCGGTCGGTGGAGGGGAGGGGTCCTTTGAAATCCAGACTAAGGCGTTCAAAGGGGCGGGAAGCCTTAATCAGGTGCGCACCATCCGGCCTGAAAAAGTGCGGTTTGCACTCTGCGCAGATGTGGCAGTCCCTTGTGACTGTACGGACCTCCTCCAAAGAGTATGGGAGGTTGCGGGATTTAATAAAGTGGAAAAACCGAGTGACCCCCGGGTGGCAGAGGTCCTCGTGGAGGGTTTGGAGGCGGTTAATTTGTGCGTTGGCACATGTGCCGCGGGATAGGGCATCGGATGGCTCGTTCAGCTTTCCGGGACGATACAAGATCTCGTAGTTGAAGGTGGAGAGCTCGATCCTCCACCTTGAGATCTTGTCGTTTTTGATTTTGCCCCGCTGTGCTCTCGACCTGGAAGGGGAGGGACTCGTCGATGGCGCGCATCGTGGCCTTTGCGATATCCGCTTTGATGCGGCTGAAGGCCTGGCAAGCCTCTGTCGACAGAGGGAAGGTCGTGGTCTGTATTAGGGGGCGGGCCTTGTCTGCGTACTGGGGGACCCACTGGGCGTAGTATGAAAAAAAACCCAGGCAGCGTTTCAGGGCTTTTGAGCAGTGCGGGAGGGGAAATTCCATGAGGGCGCGCATAAGTTCGGGATCGGGGCCTATTATCCCATTGCGCACTACGTAGCCCAGGATGGCTAGCCGGTTTGTGCTAAAAACGCACTTATCCTCGTTGTACGTGAGGTTCAAGGCTTTAGCGGTCTGGAGGAATTTTTGGAGGTTGGCGTCGTGGTCCTGCTGGTCGTGGCCGCAGATGGTTACATTGTCGAGATACGGGAACGTGGCCCGCAACCCATGTTGATCAACCATTCGGTCCATCTCTCGTTGGAAGACCGAGACCCCGTTTGTGACACCAAATGGGACCCTTAGGAAATGGTATAATCGCCCGTCTGCCTCGAAGGCTGTGTACTTGCGGTCACTTGGGCGGATGGGGAGCTGATGGTAGGCGGACTTGAGGTCCACGGTGGAGAAGACTTTATATTGGGCAATCCGATTGACCATGTCGGATATGCGGGGGAGAGGGTAAGCGTCTAGTTGTGTGTACCTGTTGATGGTCTGGCTATAGTCTATGACCATCCTTTGCTTCTCCCCTGCCTTCACTACTATCACCTATGCTCTCCAGGGACTATTGCTGGCCTGGATTATGCCCTCCTTTAGTAGCCGCTGGACTTCGGACCGTATGAAGGTCCGGTCCTGGGCGCTGTACCGTCTGCTCCTAGTGGCGACGGGTTTGCAATCCGGGGTGAGGTTCGCAAACAAGGACGGGGGTTGCACCTTGAGGGTTGCGAGGCCGCAGATAGTGAGTGGGGGTATTGGGCCGCCGAATTTGAACGTAAGGCTCTGTAGATTGCACTGGAAGTCTAATCCCAGCAAGGTGGGGGCACAGAGTTGGGGAAGGACGTGGAGCCTGTAGTTTTTGAACTCCCTCCCCTGCACCGTTAGGGTAACTATGCAGAAACCTTGGATCTGTACGGAGTGGGATCCTGCAGCTAGGCAAATCTTTTGTGCGCTGGGATGGGTGGTCAAAGAACAGCGTCTTACCGTGTCGGGGTGGATAAAGCTCTCCGTGCTCCCGGAGTCGACTAGGCATGGTGTCTCGTGCCCGTTTATCAGCACCGTTGTCGTCGTCGTCTGGAGTGTCCGGGGCCGAGCTTGGTCCAGCGTTATTGAAGCGAGACGTGGTTGTAGTAGTTGAGCGTCTTCTTCGAACCCCGTGGAGCCGTCGACACTGGGGTCCGTTGTTGCCGTCCAAGATGGCGTCGGGGATGAACAAAATGGCTGCCCCCATGCATCGCACATGGCTGGGGGGGTCACAAGATGGCGGCGGGGGTGGACAAAATGGCCGCCCCCATGCGTCGTACAGGTCTGGGGTGGTCCAAGATGGCGGCGCCCTTCCTCCCCTCGTGGTGGCCGGGACCCAAAATGGCGGCATCTGCGGGTCGCACATGGGGCGCTGGGGGGGTTGGGGAGCGTTAGGAACGCGCGGGGCTCCCTCATCTCTGGGGACAGCGGTGGTCGGGACCCAAATTGGTAGCGCCGGCGGGTTATACGTGGGGCGCGGGGGGGGGGGTTTGGGGGGCATTAGAGCCGCGCAGAACTCCCTCTTCTCCGGAGAGAGCGGTGGTCGGGACTCAAAGTGGTAGCGCCGGCAGGTCATACATGGGGCGCGGGGGGGGGGTTGGGGAGCGTAAGTGGCGTGCAGGGCTCCCTGTTCTCCCGGGACCGCGGTGGTCGGGACCCAGAGTGGCTGCGCCTGCGGGTCGTACATGGGGCGCAGGGGGGGTTGGGGAGCGTAAACGGCGTGCAGGGCTCCCTGTTCTCCCGGGACAGCGGCGACCTCGCGGGACCGGCACACAACCGCGAAATGGCCCTTTTTCCCGCAGCTCTTGCAGATCGCTGCGCAGGCCGGGCAGCGCTGTCGGGGGTGTTTCGCCTGGCCGCAGAAATAGCAGCGGGCGCCCCCGGTGCGACTTGGCGTTTGGACCACGGAAGCCTGTGGGGTGTCCGGGGGGGGGGGGGGGGGTTTGTCGCGACGGGTACGTACGGAGCCCAATGGGCTACCGCGCGGTCGGGGCCGTAGGCGCGGGTATTACGCGCGGCCACGTCTAGGGAGGCTGCTAGGGCCCGTGCCTCTGAGAGTCCTAGCGACTCTTTTTCTAGAAGTCTTTGGCGGATTTGGGAGGAGTTCATACCTGCCACAAAAGCATCGCGCATTAACATGTCCGTGTGTTCATTTGCGTTCACCGACGGGCAGCTGCAGGCTCGTCCCAAAATTAGTAGCGCGGCGTAGAATTCATCTATCGATTCTCCGGGACTTTGCCGTCTCGTTGCGAGTTGATAGCGAGCGTAGATCTGGTTTACTGGGCGAACATAAAGACTTTTTAGTGCTGCGAACGCCGTCTGGAAATCCTCTGCGTCTTCGATGAAAGAGAAAATCTCCGTGCTTAACCTCGAGTGCAGGACCTGTAGTTTTTGGTCTTCTGTGACCCGGCCGGTGGCCGTTCTGAGGTAGGCCTCGAAACCAGTCTGCCAGTGCTTGAAAGCTGCTGCCGCGTTCACTGCGTGGGGGCTGATCCTCAGGCATTCCGGGATGATCCTGAGCTCCATAGTCCTTTAGTCACGCTTAATAAATTGTAGCGCACAAAGACTCCGAGAGACGAATAGAGTGAAGTCGATGAGGCTTTATTAAGCGTGACTGTTCCCCCGCAGTTCAGTAGTAGACTGCCTGCGGGGGAGGACTCCTGGTTCTTATACTCCGCCTTCAGGGCGGAGCTAGAGGTCAACGGCCAACCAGGACCCGGGATCTGTCAGCCAATGACATCATGGCTTCACAGTCCCACATGACCCCTAATGCATACTACCACAGTTGCCCAATGCGTCGAGAGCTCCGGCGGTCTTGAAGAGCGTCGTAGCGGGCAGGTTTTTCATCTAACCATCTCAAAAGGTTAGCAGCGGAAGGTGTAAATGAACGCTATGATGAAACGTTTGTACCGGTCGGGAAGTGCGAAGGGGGGGGGGGGGGGGGGGGGAGAGGGGAGGAAGGGGGAAGAGTCAGTCTCCTCGACCTTTCTCCTCCTGCCAACCCAGCTTCACACACAGCTCAAGAGGTCCACGTACCGGCTCAGAGGCATCAGAGTTTCAGGGAGGAGGTGGACGCTGATGTGAGGAGTACCTGGCCGCCAGCTGCCTGTCGCTCAGCACGCACCTTATGCGGGCCGGGGAAGAGCTGCCTGCCAATTGGCTGACCCTCACCTTGCGGCAACCCCTGTCAAGGTCACAGGGACGTGAGAGTAATTGCAATCCAGAGGCAGCACGCGCTCTTAGCGTGAGAGCATCGGAAACGTCTGGCAAGGACTCAACATGCATGCTGGCGATGAAGAAAACAGCTGTCGAAATATTTACTCCAATTTATCCCACCCTGCAGAGGTAGTGATCCTCACCCTGCTGAATAAACTCTGAACAGTTACACAGTGAGTGATTCTTACCCTGAATAAACAGTGATTCTGTACAGTTACACAGTGAGTGATCCTCACCCTGCTGAATAAACTCTGAACAATTACACAGTGAGTGATTCTTACCCTGCTGAATAAACAGTGACTCTGTACAGTTACACAGTGAGTGATCCTCACCCTGAATAAACAGTGACTCTGTACAGTTACACAGTGAGTGATCCTCACCCTGCTGAATAAACAGTGACTCTGTACAGTTACACAGTGAGTGATCCTCACCCTGAATAAACAGTGACTCTGTACAGTTACACAGTGAGTGATCCTCACCCTGAATAAACAGTGACTCTGTACAGTTACACAGTGAGTGATCCTCACCCTGCTGAATAAACAGTGACTCTGTACAGTTACACAGTGAGTGATCCTCACCCTGCTGAATAAACAGTGACTATGTACAGTTACACAGTGAGTGATCCCCACCCTGAATAAACAGTGACTCTGTACAGTTACACAGTGAGTGATCCTCACCCTGAATAAACAGTGTCTCTGTACAGTTACACAGTGAGTGATCCTCACCCTGCTGAATAAACAGTGACTCTGTACAGTTACACAGTGAGTGATCCTCACCCTGCTGAATAAACAGTGACTCTGTACAGTTACACAGTGAGTGATCCTCACCCTGAATAAACAGTGACTCTGTACAGTTACACAGTGAGTGATCCTCACCCTGCTGAATAAACAGTGACTCTGTACAGTTACACAGTGAGTGATTCTTACACTGCTGAATAAACAGTGACTCTGTACAGTTACACAGTGAGTGATCCTCACCCTGAATAAACAGTGACTCTGTACAGTTACACAGTGAGTGATCCTCACCCTGAATAAACAGTGACTCTGTACAGTTACACAGTGAGTGATTCTTACCCTGCTGAATAAACTGTGACTCTGTACAGTTACACAGTGAGTGATCCTCACCCTGAATAAACAGTGACTCTGTACAGTTACACAGTGAGTGATTCTTACCCTGCTGAATAAACAGTGACTCTGTAGTTACACAGTGAGTGATCCTCACCCTGCTGAATAAACAGTGACTCTGTACAGTTACACAGTGAGTGATCCTCACCCTGCTGAATAAACAGTGACTCTGTCAGCATGGGTTGGTACCTGGGACTTCGATGTTGTGGCCATTTCGGAGACATGGATAGAGCAGGGACAGGAATGGATGTTGCAGGTTCCGGGGTTTAGGTGTTTTAGTAAGCTCAGAGAAGGAGGCAAAAGAGGGGGAGGTGTGGCGCTGCTAGTCAAGAGCAGTATTACGGTGGCGGAGAGGATGCTAGATGGGGACTCTTCTTCCGAGGTAGTATGGGCTGAAGTTAGAAACAGGAAAGGAGAGGTCACCCTGTTGGGAGTTTTTTATAGGCCTCCTAATAGTTCTAGGGATGTAGAGGAAAGGATGGCGAAGATGATTCTGGATATGAGCGAAAGTAACAGGGTAGTTATTATGGGAGACTTTAACTTTCCAAATATTGACTGGAAAAGATATAGTTCGAGTACAATAGATGGGTCGTTTTTTGTACAGTGTGTGCAGGAGGGTTTCCTGAAACAATATGTTGACAGGCCAACAAGAGGCGAGGCCACGTTGGATTTGGTTTTGGGTAATGAACCAGGCCAGGTGTTGGATTTGGAGGTAGGAGAGCACTTTGGGGACAGTGACCACAATTCGGTGACGTTTACGTTAATGATGGAAAGGGATAAGTATACACCACAGGGCAAGAGTTATAGCTGGGGGAAGGGCAATTATGATGCCATTAGACGTGACTTGGGGGGGATAAGGTGGAGAAGTAGGCTGCAAGTGTTGGGCACACTGGATAAGTGGGGCTTGTTCAAGGATCAGCTACTGCGTGTTCTTGATAAGTATGTACCGGTCAGGCAGGGAGGAAGGCGTAGAGCGAGGGAACCGTGGTTTACCAAGGAAGTGGAATCTCTTGTTAAGAGGAAGAAGGAGGCCTATGTGAAGATGAGGTGTGAAGTTTCGGTTGGGGCGATGGATAGTTACAAGGTAGCGAGGAAGGATCTAAAGAGAGAGCTAAGACAAGCAAGGAGGGGACATGAGAAGTATTTGGCAGGAAGGATCAAGGAAAACCCAAAAGCTTTCTATAGGTATGTCAGGAATAAGCGAATGACTAGGGAAAGAGTAGGACCAGTCAAGGACAGGGATGGGAAATTGTGTGTGGAGTCTGAAGAGATAGGCGAGATACTAAATGAATATTTTTCGTCAGTATTCACTCAGGAAAAAGATAATGTTGTGGAGGAGAATGCTGAGCCCCAGGCTAATAGAATAGATGGCATTGAGGTACGTAGGGAAGAGGTGTTGGCAATTCTGGACAGGCTGAAAATAGATAAGTCCCCGGGACCTGATGGGATTTATCCTAGGATTCTCTGGGAGGCCAGGGAAGAGATTGCTGGACCTTTGGCTTTGATTTTTATGTCATCATTGGCTACAGGAATAGTGCCAGAGGACTGGAGGACAGCAAATGTGGTCCCTTTGTTCAAAAAGGGGAGCAGAGACAACCCCGGCAACTATAGACCGGTGAGCCTCACGTCTGTAGTGGGTAAAGTCTTGGAGGGGATTATAAGAGACAAGATTTATAATCATCTAGATAGGAATAATATGATCAGGGATAGTCAGCATGGCTTTGTGAAGGGTAGGTCATGCCTCACAAACTTTATTGAGTTCTTTGAGAAGGTGACTGAACAGGTAGACGAGGGTAGAGCAGTTGATGTGGTGTATATGGATTTCAGCAAAGCGTTTGATAAGGTTCCCCACGGTAGGCTATTGCAAAAAATACGGAGGCTGGGGATTGAGGGTGATTTAGAGATGTGGATCAGAAATTGGCTAGCTGAAAGAAGACAGAGGGTGGTGGTTGATGGGAAATGTTCAGAATGGAGTACAGTCACAAGTGGAGTACCACAAGGATCTGTTCTGGGGCCGTTGCTGTTTGTCATTTTTATCAATGACCTAGAGGAAGGCGCAGAAGGGTGGGTGAGTAAATTTGCAGACGATACTAAAGTTGCTGGTGTTGTCGATAGTGTGGAAGGATGTAGCAGGTTACAGAGGGATATAGATAAGCTGCAGAGCTGGGCTGAGAGGTGGCAAATGGAGTTTAATGTAGAGAAGTGTGAGGTGATTCACTTTGGAAGGAATAACAGGAATGCGGAATATTTGGCTAATGGTAAAGTTCTTGAAAGTGTGGATGAGCAGAGGGATCTAGGTGTCCATGTACATAGATCCCTGAAAGTTGCCACCCAGGTTGATAGGGTTGTGAAGAAGGCCTATGGAGTGTTGGCCTTTATTGGTAGAGGGATTGAGTTCCGGAGTCGGGAGGTCATGTTGCAGCTGTACAGAACTCTGGTACGGCCGCATTTGGAGTATTGCGTACAGTTCTGGTCACCGCATTATAGGAAGGACGTGGAGGCTTTGGAGCGGGTGCAGAGGAGATTTACCAGGATGTTGCCTGGTATGGAGGGAAAATCTTATGAGGAAAGGCGGATGGACTTGAGGTTGTTTTCGTTGGAGAGAAGAAGGTTAAGAGGAGACTTAATAGAGGCATACAAAATGATCAGGGGGTTGGATAGGGTGGACAGTGAGAGCCTTCTCCCGCGGATGGATATGGCTGGCACGAGGGGACATAGCTTTAAACTGAGGGGTAATAGATATAGGACAGAGGTCAGAGGTAGGTTCTTTACGCAAAGAGTAGTGAGGCCGTGGAATGCCCTACCTGCTACAGTGGTGAACTCGCCAACATTGAGGGCATTTAAAAGTTTATTGGATAAACATATGGATGATAATGGCATAGTGTAGGTTAGATGGCTTTTGTTTCAGTGCAACATCGTGGGCCGAAGGGCCTGTACTGCGCTGTATCGTTCTATGTTCTATGTTATTTGTTCACACACTCACTCACTCTCACTCACTCACTCACACTTACTCACTCATGCACTCACTCACCCTCACTCTCACTCACACTCACTCACACACTCACTCACTCACTTACTCTCACGCTCACTCACTCGTTTACACTCACTCACTCACACTCACACACTCACACTCGCTCTCACTCACTCACACACTCACCCACTCACTCTCACTCACACCCACTCACTCACAAACTCACCCACTCACTCTCACTAACACTCACACATTCACTCACACACACTCATTCAATAACTCACTCACTCACTCTCCCTCACACTCACACCCACACACACTCACTCACTCATTCACACACTCACTAAATCACTAACTCACCCACTCACTCACTCACTCACACACAGTCACTCACTCACTCACACACTCACTCACAAACTCACTCACTCACAAACACACTCACTCACACACTCACTCACACAGGTACAGCACGGGGTAGATACAGAGTAAAGCTCCCTCTACACTGTCCCCATCAAACACTCCCAGGACAGGTACAGCACAGGGTTCGATACAGAGTAAAGCTCCCTCTACACTGTCCCCATCAAACACTCCCAGGACAGGTACAGCACGGGGTTAGATACAGAGTAAAGCTCCCTCTACACTGTCCCCATCAAACACTCCCAGGACAAGTACAGCACGGGGTTAGATACAGAGTAAAGCTCCCTCTACACTGTCCCCATCAAACACTCCCAGGACAGGTACAGCACGGGGTTAGATACAGAGTAAAGCTCCCTCTACACTGTCCCCATCAAACACTCCCAGGACAGGTACAGCATGGGGTAGATACAGAGTAAAGCTCCCTCTACACTGTCCCCATCAAACACTCCCAGGACAGGTAGAGCACGGGGTTAGATACAGAGTAAAGCTCCCTCTGCACTGTCCCCATCAAACACTCCCAGGACAGGTACAGCACGGGGTTAGATACAGAGTTAAGCTCCCTCTACACTGTCCCCATCAAACACTCCCAGGACAGGCACAGCACGGGGTTAGATACAGAGTAAAGCTCCCTCTACACTGTCCCCATCAAACACTCCCAGGACAGGTACAGCACGGGGTTAGATACAGAGTAAAGCTCCCTCCACACTGTCCCCATCAAACACTCCCAGGACAGTTACAGCACGGGGTAAGATACAGAGTGAAGCTCCCTCCACACTGTCCCCATCAAACACTCCCAGGACAGTTACAGCACGGGGTAAGATACAGAGTAAAGCTCCCTCTACACTGTCCCCATCAAACACTCCCAGGACAGGTACAGCACGGGGTTAGATACAGAGTAAAGCTCCCTCTACACTGTCGCCATCAAACACTCCCAGGACAGTTACAGCACGGGGTTAGATACAGAGTAAAGCTCCCTCTGCACTGTCCCCATCAAACACTCCCAGGACAGTTACAGCACGGGGTTAGATACAGAGTAAAGCTCCCTCTACACTGTCCCCATCAAACACTCCCAGGACAGGTACAGAACGGGGTTAGATACAGAGTAAAGCTCCCTCTACACTGTCCCCATCAAACACTCCCAGGACAGGTACAGCACGGGGTTAGATACAGAGTAAAGTTCCCTCTACACTGTCCCCATCAAACACTCCCAAGACAGACACAGCAGGGGGTTAGATACAGAGTAAAGCTCCCTCTATACTGTCCCCATCAAACACACCCAGGACAGGTACAGCACGGGGTTAGATACAGAGTAAAGCTCCCTCTACAATGTCCCCATCAAGCACTCCCAGGACAGGTACAGCACGGGGTTAGATACAGAGTAAAGCTCCCTCTACACTGTCCCCATCAAACACTCCCAGGACAGACACAGCAGGGGGTTAGATACAGAGTATAGCTCCCTCTATGCTGTCCCCATCAAACACTCCCAGGACAGGTACAGCACGGCGTTAGATACAGAGTAAAGCTCCCTCTACACTGTCCCCATCAAACAATCCCAGGACAGGTACAGCACGGGGTTAGATACAGAGTAAAGCTTCCTCAACACTGTCCCCATCAAACACTCCAAGGGCAGGTACAGCACGGGGTTAGATACAGAGTAAAGCTCCCTCTACACTGTCCCCATCAAACACTCCCAGGACAGACACAGCAGGGGGTTAGATACAGAGTAAAGCTCCCTCTATACTGTCCCCATCAAACACTCCCAGGGCAGGTACAGCACGGCGTTTGATACAGAGTAAAGCTCCCTCTACACTGTCCCCATCAAACACTCCCAGGACAGGTACAGCATGGGGTTAAATACAGAGTAAAGCTCCATTTACACTGTCCCCATCAAACACTCCCAGGACAGGTACAGCACAGGGTTAGATACAGAGTGAAGCTCCCTCTACACTGTCCCCATCAAACACTCCCAGGACAGGTACAACATGGGGTTAGATACAGAGTAAAGCTCCCTCTACACTGTCCCCATCAAACACTCCCAGGACAGGTACAACACGGGGTTAGATACAGAGTAAAGCTCCCTCTACACTGTCCCCATCAAACACTCCCAGGGCAGGTACAGCACAGGGTTACATGCAGAGTAAAGCTGCCTCTACACTGTCCCCATCAAACACTCCCAGGACAGGTACAACACGGGGTTAGATACAGAGTAAAGCTCCCTCTACACTGTCCCCATCAAACACTCCCAGGACAGGTACAACACGGGGTTAGATACAGAGTAAAGCTCCCTCTACACTGTCCCCATCAAACACTCCCAGGACAGGTACAGCACGGGGTTAGATACAGAGTAAAGCTCCCTCTACACTGTCCCCATCAAACACTCTCAGGACAGGTACAGCACAGGGTTCGATACAGAGTAAAGCTCCCTCTACACTGTCCCCATCAAACACTCCCAGGACATGTACAGCACGGGGTTAGATAAGAGTAAAGCTCCCTCTGCACTGTCCCCATCAAACACTCCCAGGACAGTTACAGCACGGGGTTAGATACAGAGTAAAGCTCCCTCTCCACTGTCCCCATCAAACACTCCCAGGACAGGTACAGCACGGGGTTAGATACAGAGTAAAGCTCCCTCTACACTGTCCCCATCAAACACTCCCAGGACAGGTACAGCATGGGGTTAGATACAGAGTAAAGCTCCCTCTACACTGTCCCCATCAAACACTCCCAGGACAGACACAGCAGGGGGTTAGATACAGAGTAAAGCTCCCTCTATACTGTCCCCATCAAACACGCCCAGGACAGGTACAGCACGGGGTTAGATACAGAGTAAAGCTCCCACTACACTGTCTCCATCAAACACTCCCAGGACAGGTACAGCACGGGGTTAGATACAGAGTAAAGCTCCATTTACACTGTCCCCATCAAACACTCCCAGGACAGGTACAGCACAGGGTTAGATACAGAGTGAAGCTCCCTCTACACTGTCCCCATCAAACACTCCCAGGACAGGTACAACACGGGGTTAGATACAGAGTAAAGCTCCCTCTACACTGTCCCCATCAAACACTCCCAGGGCAGGTACAACACGGGGTTAGATACAGAGTAAAGCTCCCTCTACACTGTCCCCATCAAACACTCCCAGGACAGGTACAACATGGGGTTAGATACAGAGTAAAGCTCCATTTACACTGTCCCCATCAAACACTCCCAGGACAGGTACAGCACAGGGTTAGATACAGAGTGAAGCTCCCTCTACACTGTCCCCATCAAACACTCCCAGGACAGGTACAACACGGGGTTAGATACAGAGTAAAGCTCCCTCTACACTGTCCCCATCAAACACTCCCAGGACAGGTACAACATGGGGTTAGATACAGAGTAAAGCTCCCTCTACACTGTCCCCATCAAACACTCCCAGGACAGGTACAACACGGGGTTAGATACAGAGTAAAGCTCCCTCTACACTGTCCCCATCAAACACTCCCAGGGCAGGTACAGCACAGGGTTACATGCAGAGTAAAGCTGCCTCTACACTGTCCCCATCAAACACTCCCAGGACAGGTACAACACGGGGTTAGATACAGAGTAAAGCTCCCTCTACACTGTCCCCATCAAACACTCCCAGGACAGGTACAACACGGGGTTAGATACAGAGTAAAGCTCCCTCTACACTGTCCCCATCAAACACTCCCAGGACAGGTACAGCACGGGGTTAGATACAGAGTAAAGCTCCCTCTACACTGTCCCCATCAAACACTCTCAGGACAGGTACAGCACAGGGTTAGATACAGAGTAAAGCTCCCTCTACACTGTCCCCATCAAACACTCCCAGGACATGTACAGCACGGGGTTAGATAAGAGTAAAGCTCCCTCTGCACTGTCCCCATCAAACACTCCCAGGACAGTTACAGCACGGGGTTAGATACAGAGTAAAGCTCCCTCTCCACTGTCCCCATCAAACACTCCCAGGACAGGTACAGCACGGGGTTAGATACAGAGTAAAGCTCCCTCTACACTGTCCCCATCAAACACTCCCAGGACAGGTACAGCATGGGGTTAGATACAGAGTAAAGCTCCCTCTACACTGTCCCCATCAAACACTCCCAGGACAGACACAGCAGGGGGTTAGATACAGAGTAAAGCTCCCTCTATACTGTCCCCATCAAACACGCCCAGGACAGGTACAGCACGGGGTTAGATACAGAGTAAAGCTCCCACTACACTGTCCCCATCAAACACTCCCAGGACAGGTACAGCACGGCGTTAGATACAGAGTAAAGCTCCCTCTACACTGTCCCCATCAAACACTCCCAGGACAGTTACAGCACGGGGTTAGATACAGAGTAAAGGTCCCTCTACACTGTCCCCATCAAACAATCCCAGGACAGGTACAGCACGGGGTTAGATACAGAGTAAAGCTTCCTCAACACTGTCCCCGTCAAACACTCCAAGGGCAGGTACAGCACGGGGTTAGATACAGAGTAAAGCTCCATTTACACTGTCCCCATCAAACACTCCCAGGACAGGTACAGCACAGGGTTAGATACAGAGTGAAGCTCCCTCTACACTGTCCCCATCAAACACTCCCAGGACAGGTACAACACGGGGTTAGATACAGAGTAAAGCTACCTCTACACTGTCCCCATCAAACACTCCCAGGACAGGTACAACACGGGGTTAGATACAGAGTAAAGCTCCCTCTACACTGTCCCCATCAAACACTCCCAGGACAGGTACAGCACAGGGTTACATGCAGAGTAAAGCTGCCTCTACACTGTCCCCATCAAACACTCCCAGGACAGGTACAACACGGGGTTAGATACAGAGTAAAGCTGCCTCTACACTGTCCCCATCAAACACTCCCAGGACAGGTACAACACGGGGTTAGATACAGAGTAAAGCTCCCTCTACACTGTCCCCATCAAACACTCCCAGGACAGGTACAGCACGGGGTTAGATACAGAGTAAAGCTCCCTCTACACTGTCCGCATCAAACACTCTCAGGACAGGTACAGCACAGGGTTAGATACAGAGTAAAGCTCCCTCTACACTGTCCCCATCAAACACTCCCAGGACATGTACAGCACGGGGTTAGATAAGAGTAAAGCTCCCTCTGCACTGTCCCCATCAAACACTCCCGGGACAGGTACAGCATGGGGTTAGATAGAGTAAAGCTCCCTCTACACTGTCCCCATCAAACACTCCCGGGACAGGTACAGCACGGGGTTAGATACAGAGTAAAGCTCCCTCTACACTGTCCCCATCAAACACTCCCAGGACAGGTACAGCACAGGGTTAGATACAGAGTAAAGCTCCCTCTACACTGTCCCCATCAAACACTCCCAGGACAGGTACAGCACAGGGTTAGATACAGAGTAAAGCTCCCTCTACACTGTCCCCATCAAACACTCCCAGGACATGTACAGCACGGGGTTAGATACAGAGTAAAACTCCCTCTGCACTGTCCCCATCAAACACTCCCAGGACAGGTACAGCATGGGGTTAGATAGAGTAAAGCTCCCTCTACACTGTCCCCATCAAACACTCCCGGGACAGGTACAGCACGGGGTTAGATACGGAGTAAAGCTCCCTCTACACTGTCCCCATCAAACACTCCCAGGACAGGTACAGCACGGGGTTAGATATGGAGTAAAGCTCCCTCTACACTGTCCCCATCAAACACTCCCAGGACAGGTACAGCACGGGGTTAGATACAGAGTAAAGCTCCCTCTACACTGTCCCCAACAAACACTCCCAGGACAGGTACAGCACGGGGTTTGGTACAGAGTAAAGCTCCCTTTACACTGTCCCCATCAAACAGCCCCAGGACAGGTACAGCACGGGGTTAGATACAGAGTAAAGCTCCCTCTACACTGTCCCCATCAAACACCCCCAGGACAGTTACAGCACGGGGTTAGATACAGAGTAAAGCTCCCTCTACACTGTCCCCATCAAACACTCCCAGGACAGGCACAGCACGGGGTTAGATGCAGAGTAAAGCTCCCTCTACACTGTCCCCATCAAACACTCCCAGGACAGGTACAGCACGGGGTAGATACAGAGTAAAGCTCCCTCTACACTGTCCCCATCAAACACTCCCAGGACAGGTACAGCACGGGGTTAGATCCAGAGTAAAGCTCCCTCTACACTGTCCCCATCAAACACTCCCAGGACAGGTACAGCACGGGGTTAGATACAGAGTAAAGCTCCCTCTACACTGTCCCCATCAAACACTCCCAGGACAGGTACAGCACGGGGTTAGATACAGAGTAAAGCTCCCTCTACACTGTCCCCATCAAACACTCCCAGGACAGGTACAGCACGGGGTTAGATACAGAGTAAAGCTCCCTCTACACTGTCCCATCAAACACTCCCAGGACAGGTAGAGCACGGGGTTAGATACAGAGTAAACCTCCCTCTACACTGTCCCCATCAAACACTCCCAGGACAGGTACAGCACGGGGTTAGATACAGAGTAAAGCTCCCTCTACACTGTCCCCATCAAACACTCCCAGGACAGGTACAGCACGGGGTTAGATACAGAGTAAAGCTCCCTCTACACTGTCCCCATCAAACACTCCCATGACAGGTACAGCACGGGGTTAGATGCAGAGTAAAGCTCCCTCTACACTGTCCCCATCAAACACTCCCAGGACAGGTACAGCACGGGGTTAGATACAGAGTAAAGCTCCCTCTACACTGTCCCATCAAACACTCCCAGGACAGGTACAGCACGGGGTTAGATACAGAGTAAATCTCCCTCTACACTGTCCCCATCAAACACTCCCAGGACAGGTACAGCACAGGGTTAGATACAGAGTAAAGCTCCCTCTACGCTGTCTCCATCAAACACTCCCAGGACAGGTACAGCACGGGGTTAGATACAGAGTAAAGCTCCCTCTACACTGTCCCCATCAAACACTCCCAGGACAGGTACAGCACGGGGTTAGATACAGAGTAAAGCTCCCTCTAAACTGTCCCCATCAAACACTCCCAGGACAGGTACAGCACAGGGTTAGATACAGAGGAAAGCTCCCTCTACACTGTCCCCATCAAACACTCCCAGGACAGGTACAGCACGGGGTTAGATACAGAGTAAAGCTCCCTCTACACTGTCCCCATCAAACACTCCCAGGACAGGTACAGCACGGGGTTAGACACAGAGTAAAGCTCCCTCTACACTGTCCCATCAAACACTCCCAGGACAGGTACAGCACGGGGTTAGATACAGAGTAAATCTCCCTCTACACTGTCCCCATCAAACACTCCCAGGACAGGTACAGCACGGGGTTAGATACAGAGTAAAGCTCCCTCTACACTGTCTCCATCAAACACTCCCAGGACAGGTACAGCACGGGGTTAGATACAGAGTATAGCTCCCTCTACACTGTCCCATCAAACACTCCCAGGACAGGTACAGCACGGGGTTAGATAGAGAGTAAAGCTCCCTCTACACTGTCCCCATCAAACACTCCCAGGACAGGTACAGCACGGGGTTAGATACAGAGTAAAGCTCCCTCTACACTGTCCCCATCAAACACTCCCAGGACAGGTACAGCACGGGGTTAGATACAGAGTAAAGCTCCCTCTACACTGTCCCCATCAAACACTCCCATGACAGGTACAGCACGGGGTTAGATGCTGAGTAAAGCTCCCTCTACACTGTCCCCATCAAACACTCCCAGGACAGGTACAGCACGGGGTTAGATACAGAGTAAAGCTCCCTCTACACTGTCCCATCAAACACTCCCAGGACAGGTACAGCACGGGGTTAGATACAGAGTAAATCTCCCTCTACACTGTCCCCATCAAACACTCCCAGGACAGGTACAGCACGGGTTTAGATACAGAGTAAAGCTCCCTCTACACTGTCTCCATCAAACACCCCCAGGACAGGTACAGCACGGGGTTAGATACAGAGTAAAGCTCCCTCTACACTGTCCCATCAAACACTCCCAGGACAGGTACAGCACGGGGTTAGATACAGAGTAAACCTCCCTCTACACTGTCCCCATCAAACACTCCCAGGACAGGTACAGCACGGGGTTAGATACAGAGTAAAGCTCCCTCTACACTGTCCCCATCAAACAGCCCCAGGACAGGTACAGCACGGGGTTAGATACAGAGTAAAGCTCCCTCTACACTGTCCCCATCAAACACCCCCAGGACAGTTACAGCACGGGGTTAGATACAGAGTAAAGCTCCCTCTACACTTTCCCCATCAAACACTCCCAGGACAGGCACAGCACGGGGTTAGATGCAGAGTAAAGCTCCCTCTACACTGTCCCCATCAAACACTCCCAGGACAGGTACAGCACGGGGTAGATACAGAGTAAAGCTCCCTCTACACTGTCCCCATCAAACACTCCCAGGACAGGTACAGCACGGGGTTAGATCCAGAGTAAAGCTCCCTCTACACTGTGCCCATCAAACACTCCCAGGACAGGTACAGCACGGGGTTAGATACAGAGTAAAGCTCCCTCTACACTGTCCCCATCAAACACTCCCAGGACAGGTACAGCACGGGGTTAGATACAGAGTAAAGCTCCCTCTACACTGTCCCCATCAAACACTCCCATGACAGGTACAGCACGGGGTTAGATACAGAGTAAAGCTCCATCTACACTGTCCCCATCAAACACTCCCAGGACAGGTACAGCACGGGGTTAGATACAGAGTAAAGCTCCCTCTACACTGTCCCATCAAACACTCCCAGGACAGGTACAGCACGGGGTTAGATACAGAGTAAATCTCCCTCTACACTGTCCCCATCAAACACTCCCAGGACAGGTACAGCACGGGTTTAGATACAGAGTAAAGCTCCCTCTACACTGTCTCCATCAAACACCCCCAGGACAGGTACAGCACGGGGTTAGATACAGAGTAAAGCTCCCTCTACACTGTCCCATCAAACACTCCCAGGACAGGTACAGCACGGGGTTAGATACAGAGTAAACCTCCCTCTACACTGTCCCCATCAAACACTCCCAGGACAGGTACAGCACGGGGTTAGATACAGAGTAAAGCTCCCTCTACACTGTCCCCATCAAACACTCCCAGGACAGGTACAGCACGGGGTTAGATACAGAGTAAAGCTCCCTCTACACTGTCCCATCAAACACTCCCAGGACAGGTACAGCACGGGGTTAGATACAGAGTAAATCTCCCTCTACACTGTCCCCATCAAACACTCCCAGGACAGGTACAGCACGGGTTTAGATACAGAGTAAAGCTCCCTCTACACTGTCTCCATCAAACACCCCCAGGACAGGTACAGCACGGGGTTAGATACAGAGTAAAGCTCCCTCTACACTGTCCCATCAAACACTCCCAGGACAGGTACAGCACGGGGTTAGATACAGAGTAAACCTCCCTCTACACTGTCCCCATCAAACACTCCCAGGACAGGTACAGCACGGGGTTAGATACAGAGTAAAGCTCCCTCTACACTGTCCCATCAAACACTCCCAGGACAGGTACAGCACGGGGTTAGATACAGAGTAAATCTCCCTCTACACTGTCCCCATCAAACACTCCCAGGACAGGTACAGCACGGGTTTAGATACAGAGTAAAGCTCCCTCTACACTGTCTCCATCAAACACCCCCAGGACAGGTACAGCACGGGGTTAGATACAGAGTAAAGCTCCCTCTACACTGTCCCATCAAACACTCCCAGGACAGGTACAGCACGGGGTTAGATACAGAGTAAACCTCCCTCTACACTGTCCCCATCAAACACTCCCAGGACAGGTACAGCACGGGGTTAGATACAGAGTAAAGCTCCCTCTACACTGTCCCATCAAACACTCCCAGGACAGGTACAGCACGGGGTTAGATACAGAGTAAAGCTCCCTCTACACTGTCCCATCAAACACTCCCAGGACAGGTACAGCACGGGGTTAGATACAGAGTAAAGCTCCCTCCACACTGTCCCCATCAAACACTCCAGGGCCTGTTCTGCATCGATGGACGTACTGGAACAGAAAGTCAAACAGACGCGGTTGGGGCAGTGGGGTGGGGGGGGGGGGGTGGGGTGGGGGGCGGGGGGGGGGGTGGGGGGTGCGGGAGCGAAGGGCAACAAATCTCTTCTCTGTAGACGGCGAGACACGGGTTAACTGAGTCAGGAATGTGCAGCCAATTCTGGCGGCCGTGCCTCACACTGCCCTGTCAACCTTGACAAAGATGTGGGGGTGGCGGAGTTGGACTGGGGTGAGCACAGTACGAAGTCTTACAACACCAGGTTAAAGTCCAGCAGGTTTGTTTCGATGTCACTAGCTTTCGGAGCGCTGCTCCTTCCTCAGGTGAATGAAGAGGTCTGTTCCAGAAACACATATATAGACAGATTCAAAGATGCCAGACAATGCTTGGAATGCGAGCATTAGCAGGTGATTAAATCTTTACAGATCCAGAGATGGAGTAACCCCAGGTAAAAGAGGTGTGAATTGTGTCAAGCCAGGACAGTTGGTAGGATTTCGCAGGCCAGACGGTGGGGGGTGAATGTAATGCGACATGAATCCCAGGTCCCGGTTGAGGCCGCACTGATAAGTGCAGTGTGCTGGAGGAACATCACAGGCGCGGTAACCCATGCTCAACCATTTCCTTATTGCTTGCAGCGCACGGTACCAAAGTCTAATGTTTACCACCCTGAGTCCATCAGTGGCTGATAAATTCACTCCGGTGTTTCCCCGCCCTCACGCCCAGCTGGGCCTTTGTACCAATTGTTGCTCTTTTGAGCCTTAGTCTATTTGCTCTGATTACGTCACCTTTGCTCACGAGTCGCCAGGTATCTTTCTGATACCGCCACGTGGTTCAAGTTCAGGTTATGATTAATAATACAGCACAGTATTATTAATAATTATTATACTGTAAAGATTAAAACAACGGTCATTTATTAGATACAACAAGTAATGTTTATACAATAATCCTACTATCTATATAATAAACCTATCACTACTGGCCAATATTTAACTTTAGGAAGAGCCCACCAGGTCAGGGAAACGAATGGCTTATCCAATCGGATCTGGCCCGCGGGATTCAAAAGGCTGATACAGGTCGGTGGCTAGGAGTCTTTATCGGATAGCGATCGCTGGATTCAAACATACGGTTGCCGGTTGCTGTTCTTGCGAAGGTCTCGAGCAGGCGAAGAAGGGAGAGAGAGAGAGATCTGAACTTGGCCCCTCACTTTATAGGGCCCTGGGGCTTCCCGCCTCCCGGGGCGGCCCTTGATCCTGAGTCCCAAGTGATTGGACTTGTTCCCAATCACTGGGGTCGATGTGTCCAATTGCAAGGCGATTCCCCGATCGGGGGGGGTGGTCGCTCACCTGCCTTTGTTTCGGCCACTGCAGGCGCCGACAGGTCTGGCCCGGTATTCAATTGCTAATATGTTGCAATTGTTCCCGGGGATAGCCGATTACACTGCAGATGTCTGGGTGGATGGGCTGTTAAGAGTCCTGAATGTACTGCAAATGTCTGGGTTGATGGGCTGTTAATAGTCCTGAGTATCGATCTGGGCCAACTTCCCCAGAGCCGAATATGATATTCTGTCTGCAGCTGCCCGTTTGTGTCTTGTTACCTGCTTTTCCCAGCAGCCTTTCCGGTTAGCCATTTTAAATCGGGTTTTGGCCAAATTAATCGGGAAGCAGCCATTTTACGTGGCTACATTCCCGCCTTGTGATCCTAACGTGAAGCGGGAAGGATCACATAAATTTTGTCCTCTTCGTTCCCTGACCAGGGGGGGGGCACCTCCCACATGGCCACTACTCTGACCCTAGCTAGGCACAAAAATTTACCTCAACAATCCTTGAGGGCGCTATGTCAGGCAGGGGCATGTATCAAAAAAAAATAAAACTGGGAACCTCTAATTTTATCTCAATACTCTATACTCACTAAACATTGCATTATCCTATCTTCCTAAACATACAACAACAATCACAACATTTAATATACTCTTTCCTGACTTGGTAGTCAAGCTCAGGATCATACATTTTTTTTAATGAAAACCGTTTGTACATCTCTTTATTTACAGTAATAACGCAACTGAATACTCTTTATTCTTTATAGGTCGCGGGGGTCTGGGGTCTGGTCATAGCTGAATATCGGGGATCGGATCCGACATACCGGGGTTCGAGCGCGGTACGCGCTCCTTTTCCACTTGCGGAGGCGCATGGTCTGTACTGCACAACCGAGTATAGCCAATGCCAACAGTGCCTCAATGACGTACGACAGGGAGTACCAAGTTATGAGCTTGGCACACCAGGATAATGCAGCGCGGCTGGTAACTGGGCCCTCGGTACTGCGGGGCAGTGAAACATTAACGGCAGGGGGGGTTTGGAGTAATGGGGTCCGCGTTCCCGCGCAACCAAATGTCCAAAAAGATGTTGAGCACGAAGACCGAAGTCCTCATGGTTGTCCTCTTTCTTTTCTTTTTCTGTGTTCGCTGGTTTTCTCCGGTCTTGGAGCTTCTGAAGTTCTGTAAGACAAGCATAGTATCTGTAACTACCTTGGTTTAATATCTGGTGTGTTAGTGTGTCTGTGCTTCTTGGGGCCAATTAAACCCTTATAATTGGTCACAATATGTGACTGCGCCATTTTTTTTCAAAAAAAATGTTAGGACACGGCACACTTCCCAATGGTGGACCAGTGCTAAGTTTAGCATCCAAACGTTCTAGGATGTAAATAGCATTTGGCGGCAACCCAAAGGTTGCCTAAATAAATAAAACTGTTTTTGAAAGGAAAAGGTCGAATGAGGTGCGTATGGGCCGCGACGGGGGAGATTTGGATGGAGTCCCCGGGTAGGACGGCTACCAATACAGTATCTCCCCTACCCGAGCGTTTTTGACCAACGGGGGGGTCCCCAGGCAGGGCGGGCCTCACGCCGCTTCTCCACTGCCTGAGCAACCGACAAGAACGGACAAAAATGTAGTCATCGTGGTGGGGTTGCTGTTCTGGATCTTCCGTCTAATCAGAAGAGCAGCTAAGATCGGGCGTCTGAGGCAAGTCCTCAGAGGTTTCGGCCGAATGGGCGTGTGGCCGCGGTGGGTGTCAGTGGGAAAAGTTTAAAAGTTCAGGTGTGTGGCGGTGAGAACGTTCTCCTGTTGGACGAACAACATTAAACAAACAGACAAACAACGGAAAACAGCCTGCAGGTTCCATCAGGAAGGACAACACTTTTCCCCAAGTGTCTCCTTTAAATCATCGCGTGGACACCTCAGTTCTCTGTTGCGAACAGGGTCGCAAAGAGGTTGGCGGCTTGGGAGTCAGACCCGAGGTCATCACCTTCTCACCTGCTCCCTAAACTGCAGATGTCTGGGTGGATGGGCTGTTAATAGCCCTGAGTATCGATCTGGGCCAACTTCCCCAGAGCCGAATATGATATTCTGTCTGCAGCTGTCCGTTTGTGTCTAGTTACCTGCTTTTCCCAGCAGCCTTTCCGGTTAGCCATTTTAAATCAGGTTTTGGCCAAATTAATCGGGAAGCAGCCATTTTACGTGGCTACACAATCGCTCGTTGCGTTTCCTCCAACAGTTGCTGTAACCATTCAATGATTCGATGCTCGTTTCGCCGCCTGCCCATGACTCCTGCACTGTTGTGCCGATCAAGGGGGTGACAGTGTGGCGGAGGGGGAGGGGCTGGTGGTGGGCGAGCAGTGGGGTTGGTGCGGGTGGGTAGGGTAAGGGGAGGGGGCTGGTTGTGTCTGCCCATCAGGTGAGCTCTGGCCAAACTCTACATGGATCTCTGCCTGTCGGCTCTTCCACATGGGAATCCCGGACCTCGAGGTCGGGCTAGTCGGGGGTCCCGTGAACCGGCAGCAGGAAGGAGGAGTGAGAATTCCTTGTGGGTTGGGGCGGAGGGGGAGCGGCCATGCATTCGCCCGCCTCTCAGCTCCCCGTCGGCTCCTGACGTCACTGGGCCTAGTCAGAGGTTCGGCGTCTGCACAGGGCGAGGAGGCTGAACCTATGGTGTGTTTGGGACGGGTGAGGGGGTTGGGAGCGGTGGGTGTTGCGGTGTGTGTTAGGGCGGCTCAAAATGGAGGCGACTTGGCCTCAAAATGGAGGCGACTTGGCCTCAAAATGGAGGCGACTTGGCCTCCCAGGTACAACCTCGTTGTTCTGTTGCACCTGACACCTTCCTATGTATATAGTTTAGCCTCATGTACATGTTGTAGATATTGCACACACACACATTCAGCTGCACTCAGTACACATCTATATTTATTACCACATAGGCACACTCAAACACTCCCATCAAACACTCCCAGGACAGGTACAGCACGGGGTTAGATACAGAGTAAAGCTCCCTCTACACTGTCCCCATCAAACACTCCCAGAACAGGTACAGCATGGGGTTAGATACAGAGTAAAGCTCCCCCTACACTGTTCCCATCAAACTCTCCCAGGACAGGTACAACACGGGGTTAGATACAGAGTAAAGCTCCCTCTACACAGTCCCCATCAAACACTCCCAGGACAGGTACAGCACGGGGTTAGATACAGAGTAAAGCTCCCTCTACACTGTCCCCACCAAACACTCCCAGGACAGGTACAGCACGGGGTTAGATACAGAGTAAAGCTCCCTCTACACTGTCCCCATCAAACACTCCCAGGACAGGTACAGCATGGGGTTAGATACAGAGTAAAGCTCCCCCTACACTGTTCCCATCAAACACTCCCAGGACAGGTACAACATGGGGTTAGATACAGAGTAAAGCTCCCTCTACACTGTCCCCATCAAACTCTCCCAGGACAGGTACAGCATGGGGTTAGATACAGAGTAAAGCTCCCTCTACACTGTCCCCATCAAACACTCCCAGGACAGGTACAGCACGGGGTTAGATACAGAGTAAAGCTCCCTCTACACTGTCCCCATCAAACACTCCCAGGACAGGTACAGCATGGGGTTAGATACAGAGTAAAGCTCCCTCTACACTGTCCCCATCAAACACTCCCAGGACAGGTACAGCACGGGGATAGATACAGAGTAAAACTCCCTCTACACTGTCCCCATCAAACACTCCCAGGACAGTTACGGCACGGGGTTAGATACAGAGTAAAGCTCCCTCTGCACTGTCCTCATCAAACACTCCCAGAACAGGTACAGCACGGGGTTAGATACAGAGTGAAGCTCCCTCTACACTGTCCCCATCAAACACTCCCAGGACAGGTACAGCACGGGGTTAGATACAGAGTAAAGCTCCCTCTACACTGTCCCCATCAAACACTCCCAGGACAGGTACAGCACGGGGTTAGATACAGAGTAAAGCTCCCTCTACACTGTCCCCATCAAACACTCCCAGGACAGGTACAGCATGGGGTTAGATACAGAGTAAAACTCCCTCTACACTGTCCCCATCAAACACTCCCAGGACAGGTACAGCACGGGGATAGATACAGAGTAAAACTCCCTCTACACTGTCCCCATCAAACACTCCCAGGACAGTTACGGCACGGGGTTAGATACAGAGTAAAGCTCCCTCTGCACTGTCCTCATCAAACACTCCCAGAACAGGTACAGCACGGGGATAGATACAGAGTAAAACTCCCTCTACACTGTCCCCATCAAACACTCCCAGGACAGTTACGGCACGGGGTTAGATACAGAGTAAAGCTCCCTCTACACTGTCCCCATCAAACACTCCCAGGACAGGTACAGCACGGGGTTAGATACAGAGTAAAGCTCCCTCTACACTGTCCACATCAAACACTCCCAGGACAGGGACAGCACGGGGTTAGATACAGAGTAAAGCTCCCTCTACACTGTCCCCATCAAACACTCCCAGGACAGGTACAGCACGGGGTTAGATACAGAGTAAAGCTCCCTCTACACCGTCCCCATCAAACACTCCAGGGCCTGTTCTGCATCGATGGACGTACTGGAACAGAAAGTCGAACAGACGCGGTTGGGGCAGTGGGGGGGGGAGGGGGGGGGGGGGGGGGGGTGCGGGAGCGAAGGGCAACAAATCTCTTCTCTGTAGACGGCGAGACACGGGTTAACTGAGTCAGGAATGTGCAGCCAATTCCGGCGGCCGTGCCTCACACTGCCCTGTCAACGTTGACAAAGATGTGGGGATGCCGGAGTTGGGCTGGGGTGAGCACAGTACGAAGTCTTACAACACCAGGTGAAAGTCCAGCAGGTTTGTTTCGATGTCACTAGCTTTCGGAGCGCTGCTCCTTCCTCAGGTGAATGAAGAGGTCTGTTCCAGAAACACATATATAGACAGATTCAAAGATGCCAGACAATGCTTGGAATGCGACCATTAGCAGGTGATTAAATCTTTACAGATCCAGAGATGGGGTAACCCCAGTTTAAAGAGGTGTGAATTGTGTCAAGCCAGGACAGTTGGTAGGATTTCGCAGGCCAGACGGTGGGGGATGAATGTAATGTGACATGAATCCCAGGTCCCGGTTGAGGCCGCACTGATAAGTGCAGTGTGCTGGAGGAACATCACAGGCGCGGTAACCCATGCTCAACCATTTCCTTATTGCTTGCAGCGCACGGTACCAAAGTCTAATGTTTACCACCCTGAGTCCATCAGTGGCTGATAAATTCACTCCGGTGTTTCCCCGCCCTCACGCCCAGCTGGGCCTTTGCACCAATCGCCCGTTGCGTTTCCTCCAACAGTTGCTGTAACCATTCAATGATTCGATGCTCGTTTCGCCGCCTGCCCATGACTCCTGCACTGTTGTGCCGATCAAGGGGGTGACAGTGTGGCGGAGGGGGAGGGGCTGGTGGTGGGCGAGCAGTGGGGTTGGTGCGGGTGGGTAGGGTAAGGGGAGGGGGCTGGTTGTGTCTGCCCATCAGGTGAGCTCTGGCCAAACTCTACATGGATCTCTGCCTGTCGGCTGTTCCACGTGGGAATCCCGGACCTCGAGGTCGGGCTAGTCGGGGGTCCCGTGAACCGGCAGCAGGAAGGAGGAGTGAGAATTCCTTGTGGATTGGGGCGGAGGGGGAGCGGCCATGCATTCGCCCGCCTCTCAGCTCCCCATCGGCTCCTGACGTCACTGGGCCTAGTCAGAGGTTCGGCGTCTGCACAGGGCGAGGAGGCTGAACCTATGGTGTGTTTGGGACGGGTGAGGGGGTTGGGAGCGGTGGGTGGTGCGGTGTGTGTTAGGGCGGCTCAAAATGGAGGCGACTTGGCCTCAAAATGGAGGCGACTTGGCCTCAAAATGGAGGCGACTTGGCCTCAAAATGGAGGCCGAACCCCGCCGTTAAATCGCCACAGGCCGAGATTGAGGCCTTTCCATGCCCGCGCCATCCTTTCCTCGGCCTGAGCTGGATCTCTGGCGCTAGGTTGGGCATCCCGGGACTGGTCACGACCTCACGACGGGGAGGTTTGAGGTGGGATTTGGCAAACCTGTCAGCTTGTCGTTCAGAGCCGTGGGCGCGTCCGGCCTGTCGGCATTTGGAAAACGGAGGGCTCGGCCTGCACGTCGAGGAGTGCTCCGCGGGGCAAGGGGGTGCGGCCTCTGGCATGGGAGGGGGATTACTGGGGGTTGAATCCAGTGCAATTTTACACTCACTACCCCCTGCCCACCAGCCTCAGAATGGGGTAGGCCGGGGAAACAAGAATAAAATTCTGATCCATGTCCAAACCATTCCTCCTCAATTACTTACAGATACTTGAGTGCCTATTTTAGGAAACTGTAACTTCCGAAACCTCAACTCCCACACTGCGGATAATAACTGACTGGCAGAGAGAGTCGAAATGAGAGATATTAGTCTCGGCCGCGAGCGCCTGTGGATCCCGGGGGGTGGGATTGGACGCGAAGCAATTAATTACCAGCAGGAAGTGAGAGCTTCCGAGAATCTTGTTGGAATTGCCAACTTAATTGGTCAGTGACTGCCAGCGTAAAACACCACCGTTTCCGCGACGAATCCAGCTCGATATTCCCACACAGCACCCCCCCAACCCCCCCCCCCCCCCGCCCACCCCGGCCAGTGCCGATTCCGAGGGCTCTCAGAGAAGCTGGTCTTTTGGAGCCTGCCACTGGGAGACAGACCAAGGTGCCCCCCCCCCCTCCCCCACCCTACCCACTGCACCTCCCAGCGACACCCACAATCCCTCCCCTCCAGAACCCCGGGATTCACCTCCAGCTCGGCCCCAGGGCCAAGACTGAAGCGGAGTCCTGCGGTACCTCTTCCGGCCACAGCGGCGCTGGGTCTGGAGGGGGCTGGAGGCCACACAACGTCCCAGCAACCCCTCCCCAACCACCCCTGGCATCTTGGGCCAGCCTTCAACCAGCCTCAGCGGAACCAGACCACCCCCCCCCCACCTCCACCGCCCGCCCCCCCGTCCCGTTCCCCAGTGAAGCACATTGGGAGGTCGTCACCTGCGCTTATAGAGATGCAGGCCTTACGGTTTCCGGGGGCAACGGGGCCTTGACCCTGGTCTTAAATTAACCGGGCCAGGCTGGGCTGAGAGACAGGCCCTGCGCGCGGTGAGGCACCACCTGTGTTAGGCCGAGCACAACAAGGCCTCAAACCCTGCTGCCGACGAGTCTTCGGGAGATAGGAGGGTTGACCATTCCTCCTGACCCACCCTCACCCCCAACCACCACCTATCTGCTCGACAACCCATCCCCCCTCCCCCCCCCCCCACCGCCGCCGCCCCCGCCAAACTCCATCTCCTTCCTCAGGTGACGCCGTCATTACTGCCGGCGTGTGGGAGACCATTCCTAAAGACCTCCGCCTGTGTCGCACCTTTATTTGGGAGCTTCAAAGAGCGGTAAATTTACCGCTCCCTAAAGGGTCGGGGGGGGGGGGGGGGGGGGGCGGCCCGTGGGGCGGGGAAAAGCGCTCCTTCACCGGGGGGGGCGGGGTGCGGGGGGCCGGCGATGGGGTCGTGCCAAGGATATCATTTTTAATCAAGGAAACTATTGCAGGCGAAAGGGGTAAAAGCCAGCCCCCAGTGAGGAATGCACACAAGGCAGGCTCCCGTGATGATTTTGCAAGCTTGGTTTTGCAAGGGGTTACACGGTTGGCAAGTGTGTCGCAAGAGCTGCGAGACGGACAATAAACTCGGGTTAAAGAGCACAGGCCTCAGATTAGGGGCGGGATTCTCTACCCAGCTCCTTGGAGAGTCAATCAATAATAATAAGATAGGAAGAGGGGGCTGCCGGGAATTCCCCCTCTCCCCCATCCTGACTTTCTGGAATAAACCTGAATTTTTAACAAAAACCTCGGCTCAGCATCGGTGACCATGCTAAGTACCATGGATTGGTGTAAAAATCCGTCTGATTCCCATTCAGTCAAGGAAATATCGCTCCGTGCCAGCGATGGGACCACCTGTTCGCTCTCTCGCTCCGTGCCAGCGATGGGACCACCTGTTCGGTCTCTTGCTCTGTGCCAGCGATGGGACCACCTGTTCTCTCTCTCGCTCCGTGCCAGCGATGGGACCAGCTGTTCGGTCTCTCGCTCTGTGCGTGCCAGCGATGGGACCACCTGTTTTCTCTCTCGCTCCGTGCCAGCGATGGGGCCACCTGTTCACTCTCTCGCTCTGTGCGTGCCAGCGATGGGACCACCTGTTCGATCTCTCGCTCAATGCCAGCGATGGGACCACCTGTTCTCTCTCTCGCTCCGTGCCAGCGATGGGACCACCTGTTCGGTCTCTCGCTCTGTGCCAGCGATGGGACCACCTGTTCGCTCTCTCGCTCAATGCCAGCGATGGGACCACCTGTTCTCTCTCTCGCTCCGTGCCAGCGATGGGACCACCTGTTCGGTCTCTCGCTCCGTGCCAGCGATGGGACCACCTGTTCGGTCTCTCGCTCTGTGCCAGCGATGGGACCACCTGTTCTCTCGCTCGCTCCATGCCAGCGATGGGACCACCTGTTCGCTCTCTCGCTCCGTGCCAGCGATGGGACCACCTGTTCTCTCGCTCGCTCTGTGCCAGCGATGGGACCACCTGTTCACTCTCTCGCTCCGTGCCACCGATGGGACCATCTGTTCTCTCTCTCGCTCCGTGCCAGCGATGGGACCACCTGTTCGGTCTATCGCTCTGTGCCAGCGATGGGACCACCTGTTCTCTCTCTCGCTCCGTGCCAGCGATGGGACCACCTGTTGTCTCTCTCGCTCCATGCCAGCGATGGGACCACCTGTTCTCTCGCTCGCTCTGCACCAGCGATGGGGCCACCTGTTCACTTTCTCGCTCTGTGCCAGCGATGGGGCCACCTGTTCACTCTCTCGCTCTGTGCCAGCGATGGGACCACCTGTTCGGTCTCTCGCTCCGTGCCAGTGATGGGACCACCTGTTCGCCCTCTCGCTCCGTGCCAGCGATGGGACCACCTGTTCGGTCTCTCGCTCCATGCCAGCGATGGGACCACCTGTTCGGTCTCTTGCTCTGTGCCAGCGATGGGACCACATGTTCACTCTCTCGCTCCGTGCCAGCGATGGGACCAGCTGTTCGGTCTCTCGCTCTGTGCCAGCGATGGGACCACCTGTTCGATCTCTCGCTCCGTGCCAGCGATGGGACCACCTGTTCGGTCTCTCGCTCTGTTTCAACGATGGGATCACCTGTTCGGTCTCTCGCTCTGTGCCAGCGATGGGACCACCTGTTCGCACTCTCGCTCAGTGCCAGCGATGGGACCACCTGTTCGGTCTCTCGCTCCGTGCCACTGATGGGACCATCTGTTCTCTCTCTCGCTCCGTGCCAGCGATGGGACCACCTGTTCGGTCTCTCGCTCCGTGCCAGCGATGGGACCACCTGTTCGGTCTCTCGCTCTGTGCCAGCGATGGGACCATCTTTTCTCTCTCTCACTCCATGCCAGCGATGGGACCACCTGTTCGCTCTCTCGCTCCGTGCCAGCGATGGGACCACCTGTTCTCTCGCTCGCTCTGTGACAGCGATGGGACCACCTGTTCACTCTCTCGCTCCGTGCCACCGATGGGACCATCTGTTCTCTCTCTCGCTCCGTGCCAGCAATGGGACCACCTGTTCGGTCTCTCGCTCTGTGCCAGCGATGGGACCACCTGTTCGGTCTCTCGCTCCGTGCCACCGATGGGACCACCTGTTCGGTCTCTCGCTCTGTTCCAGCGATGGGACCACCTGTTCTCTCTCTCGCTCTGTGCCAGCGATGGGACCACCTGTTCGGTCTCTCGCTCTGTGCCAGCGATGGGACCACCTGTTCTCTCTCTCGCTCCATGCCAGTGATGGGACCACCTGTTCGCTCTCTCGCTCCGTGCCAGCGATGGGACCACCTGTTCTCTCCCTCGCTCTGCACCAGCGATGGGGCCACCTGTTCACTCTTTCGCTCTGTGCCAGCGATGGGACCACCTGTTCGGTCTCTCGCTCTCTGCCAGCGATGGGACCATCTGTTCACTCTCTCGCTCCGTGCCAGCGATGGGACCACCTGTTCACTCTCTCGCTCTGTGCCAGCGATGGGACCACCTGTTCACTCTCTCGCTCCGTGCCAGCGATGGGACCACCTGTTCGGTCTCTCGCTCTGTTTCAACGATGGGATCACCTGTTCGGTCTCTCGCTCTGTGCCAGCGATGGGACCACCTGTTCGCACTCTCGCTCAGTGCCAGCGATGGGACCACCTGTTCGGTCTCTCGCTCCGTGCCACTGATGGGACCATCTGTTCTCTCTCTCGCTCCGTGCCAGCGATGGGACCACCTGTTCGGTCTCTCGCTCCGTGCCAGCGATGGGACCACCTGTTCGGTCTCTCGCTCTGTGCCAGCGATGGGACCATCTTTTCTCTCTCTCACTCCATGCCAGCGATGGGACCACCTGTTCGCTCTCTCGCTCCGTGCCAGCGATGGGACCACCTGTTCTCTCGCTCGCTCTGTGACAGCGATGGGACCACCTGTTCACTCTCTCGCTCCGTGCCACCGATGGGACCATCTGTTCTCTCTCTCGCTCCGTGCCAGCAATGGGACCACCTGTTCGGTCTCTCGCTCTGTGCCAGCGATGGGACCACCTGTTCGGTCTCTCGCTCCGTGCCACCGATGGGACCACCTGTTCGGTCTCTCGCTCTGTTCCAGCGATGGGACCACCTGTTCTCTCTCTCGCTCTGTGCCAGCGATGGGACCACCTGTTCGGTCTCTCGCTCTGTGCCAGCGATGGGACCACCTGTTCTCTCTCTCGCTCCATGCCAGTGATGGGACCACCTGTTCGCTCTCTCGCTCCGTGCCAGCGATGGGACCACCTGTTCTCTCCCTCGCTCTGCACCAGCGATGGGGCCACCTGTTCACTCTTTCGCTCTGTGCCAGCGATGGGACCACCTGTTCGGTCTCTCGCTCTCTGCCAGCGATGGGACCACCTGTTCTCTCTCTCGCTCTGTGCCAGCGATGGGACCACCTGTTCGGTCTCTCGCTCCATGCCAGCGATGGGACCACCTGTTCTCTCTCTCACTCCATGCCAGCGATGGGACCACATGTTCACTCTCTCGCTCTGTGCCAGCGATGGGACCACCTGTTCTCTCAGTCGCTCCGTGCCAGCGATGGGACCACCTGTTCTCTCAGTCGCTCCGTGCCAGCGATGGGACCACCTGTTCACTCTCTCGCTCTGTGCCAGCGATGGGACCACCTGTTCACTCTCTCGCTCCGTGCCAGCGATGGGACCACCTGTTCTCTCACTCGCTCCGTGCCAGCGATGGGACCACCTGTTCTCTCAGTCGCTCCGTGCCAGCGATGGGACCACCTGTTCTCTCTCTCGCTCTGTGCCAGCGATGGGACCACCTGTTCTCTCACTCGCTCCGTGCCAGCGATGGGACCACCTGTTCTCTCACTCGCTCCGTGCCAGCGATGGGACCACCTGTTCTCTCTCTCGCTCTGTGCCAGCGATGGGACCACCTGTTCTCTCTCTCTCGCTCCGTGCCAGCGATGGGACCACCTGTTCTCTCACTCGTTCCGTGCCAGCGATGGGACCACCTGTTCGGTCTCTCGCTCCGTGCCAGCGATGGGACCACCTGTTCGGTCTCTCGCTCCGTGCCAGCGATGGGACCACCTTTTCGGTCTCTCGCTCTGTGCCAGCGATGGGACCACCTGTTCGGTCTCTCGCTCCGTGCCAGCGATGGGACCACCTGTTCGGTCTATCGCTCCGTGCCAGCGATGGGACCACCTTTTCGGTCTCTCGCTCCGTGCCAGCGATGGGACCACCTGTTCGGTCTCTCGCTCCGTGCCAGCGATGGGACCACCTGTTCTCTCGCTCGCTCCGTGCCAGCGATGGGACCACCTGTTCGCCCTCTCGCTCCGTGCCAGCGATGGGACCAACTGTTGTCTCGCTCGCTCTGTGCCAGCGATGGGACCATCTGTTCGGTCTCTCGCTCTGTGCCAGCGATGGGACCACCTGTTCGGTCTCTCGCTCTGTGCCAGCGATGGGACCACCTGTTCTCTCGCTCGCTCTGTGCCAGCGATGGGACCACCTGTTCGCTCCCTCGCTCTGCACCAGCGATGGGACGACCTGTTCTCTATCTCGCTCCGTGCCAGCGATGGGACCACCTGTTCGGTCTCTCGCTCTGTGCCAGCGATGGGAACACCTGTTCACTCTCTCGCTCTGTGCCAGCGATGGGACCACCTGTTTGGTCTCTCGCTCTCTGCCAGCGATGGGACCACCTGTTCTCTCTCTCGCTCCGTTCCAGCGATAGGACGACCTGTTCTCTATCTCGCTCCGTGCCAGCGATGGGACCACCTGTTCGGTCTCTCGCTCCGTGCCAGCGATGGGACCACCTGTCCACTCTCTCCCTCCATGCCAGCGATGGGACCACCTGTTCGGTCTCTCGCTCTGTGCCAGCGATGGGACCACCTGTTCGGTCTCTCGCTCCGTGCCAGCGATGAGACCACCTGTTCGATCGCTCGCTCCGTGCCAGCGATGGGACCACCTGTCCACTCTCTCCCTCCATGCCAGCGATGGGACCACCTGTTCGGTCTCTCGCTCTGTGCCAGCGATGGGACCACCTGTTCGGTCTCTCGCTCCGTGCCAGCGATGGGGCCACCTGTTCGGTCTCTCGCTCTGTGCCAGCGATGGGACCACCTGTTCGGTCTCTCGCTCTGTGCCAGCGATGGGACCACCTGTTCTCTCTCTCGCTCCGTGCCAGCGATGGGACCACCTGTTCACTCTCTTGCTCCGTGCCAGAGATGGGACCACCTGTTCACTCTCTCGCTCTGTGCCAGCGATGGGACCACCTGTTCTCTCTCTCGCTCTGTGCCAGCGATGGGACCACCTGTTCTCTCTCTCGCTCTGTGCCAGCGATGGGACCACCTGTTCTCTCGCTCGCTCCGTGCCAGCGATGGGACCACCTGTTCTCTCTCTCGCTCCATGCCAGCGATGGGACCACCTGTTCACTCTCTCGCTCCGTGCCAGCGATGGGACCACCTGTTCTCTCTCTCGCTCTGTGCCAGCGATGGGACCACCTGTTCTCTCTCTCGCTCTGTGCCAGCAATGGGACCACCTGTTCTCTCGCTCGCTCTGTGCCAGCGATGGGACCACCAATTCTCTCTCTCGCTCTGTGCCAGCTATGGGACCACCTGTTCTCTATCTCGCTCCGTGCCAGCGATGGGACCACCTGTTCGGTCTCTCGCTCTGTTCCAGCGATGGGACCACCTGTTCTCTCCCTCGCTCTGTGCCAGCGATGGGACCACCTGTTCGGTCTCTCGCTCCGTGCCAGTGATGGGACCACCTGTTCACTCTCTCGCTCTGTGCCAGCGATGGGACCACCTGTTCGCCCTCTCGCTCCGTGCCAGCGATGGGGCCACCTGTTCGGTCTCTCGCTCCGTGCCAGCGATGGGATCACCTGTTCTCTCGCTCCGTGCCAGCGATGGGACCACCTGTTCACTCTCTCCCTCCGTGCCAGCGATAGGACCACCTGTTCGGTCTCTCGCTCTGTGCCAGCGATGGGGCCACCTGTTCGGTCTCTCGCTCTGTGCCAGCGATGGGACCACCTGTTCGGTCTCTCGCTCTGTGCCAGCGATGGGACCACCTGTTCTCTCTCTCGCTCCGTGCCAGCGATGGGACCACCTGTTCGGTCTCTCGCTCCGTGCCAGCGATGGGACCACCTGTTCACTCTCTCGCTCCGTGCCAGCGATGGGACCACCTGTTCACTCTCTCGCTCTGTGCCAGCGATGGGACCACCTGTTCGGTCTCTCGCTCTGTGCCAGTGATGGGACCACCTGTTCTCTATCTCGCTCTGTGCCAGCGATGGGACCACCTGTTCTCTCTCTCGCTCTGTGCCAGCGATGGGACCACCTGTTCTCTCGCTCGCTCCGTGCCAGCGATGGGACCACCTGTTCTCTCTCTCGCTCCGTGCCAGCGATGGGACCACCTGTTCACTCTCTCGCTCCGTGCCAGCGATGGGACCACCTGTTTTCTCTCTCGCTCTGTGCCAGCGATGGGACCACCTGTTCTCTCTCTCGCTCTGTGCCAGCAATGGGACCACCTGTTCTCTCGCTCGCTCTGTGCCAGCGATGGGACCACCAATTCTCTCTCTCGCTCTGTGCCAGCGATGGGACCACCTGTTCTCTCTCTCGCTCCGTGCCAGCGATGGGACCACCTGTTCGGTCTCTCGCTCTGTGCCAGTGATGGGACCACCTGTTCACTCTCTCGCTCTGTGCCAGCGATGGGACCACCTGTTCGCCCTCTCGCTCCGTGCCAGCGATGGGGCCACCTGTTCGGTCTCTCGCTCCGTGCCAGCGATGGGATCACCTGTTCACTCTCTCGCTCTGTGCCAGCGATGGGACCACCTGTTCGCCCTCTCGCTCCGTGCCAGCGATGGGACCACCTGTTCGCTCTCTCGCTCCGTGCCAGCGATGGGACCACCTGTTCTCTCTCTCGCTCCGTGCCAGCGATGGGACCAGCTGTTCGGTCTCTCGCTCTGTGCGTGCCAGCGATGGGACCACCTGTTCTCTCTCTCGCTCCGTGCCAGCGATGGGGCCACCTGTTCACTCTCTCGCTCTGTGCGTGCCAGCGATGGGACCACCTGTTCGATCTCTCGCTCAATGCCAGCGATGGGACCACCTGTTCTCTCTCTCGCTCCGTGCCAGCGATGGGACCACCTGTTCGGTCTCTCGCTCTGTGCCAGCGATGGGACCACCTGTTCGCTCTCTCGCTCAATGCCAGCGATGGGACCACCTGTTCTCTCTCTCGCTCCGTGCCAGCGATGGGACCACCTGTTGGGTCTCTCGCTCCGTGCCAGCGATGGGACCACCTGTTCGGTCTCTCGCTCTGTGCCAGCGATGGGACCACCTGTTCTCTCGCTCGCTCCATGCCAGCGATGGGACCACCTGTTCGCTCTCTCGCTCCGTGCCAGCGATGTGACCACCTGTTCTCTCGCTCGCTCTGTGCCAGCGATGGGACCACCTGTTCACTCTCTCGCTCCGTGCCACCGATGGGACCATCTGTTCTCTCTCTCGCTCCGTGCCAGCGATGGGACCACCTGTTCGGTCTCTCGCTCTGTGCCAGCGATGGGACCACCTGTTCTCTCTCTCGCTCCGTGCCAGCGATGGGACCACCTGTTGTCTCTCTCCCTCCATGCCAGCGATGGGACCACCTGTTCTCTCGCTCGCTCTGCACCAGCGATGGGGCCACCTGTTCACTTTCTCGCTCTGTGCCAGCGATGGGGCCACCTGTTCACTCTCTCGCTCTGTGCCAGCGATGGGACCACCTGTTCGGTCTCTCGCTCCGTGCCAGCGATGGGACCACCTGTTCGCCCTCTCGCTCCGTGCCAGCGATGGGACCACCTGTTTGGACTCTCGCTCCATGCCAGCGATGGGACCACCTGTTCGGTCTCTTGCTCTGTGCCAGCGATGGGACCACATGTTCACTCTCTCGCTCCGTGCCAGCGATGGGACCAGCTGTTCGGTCTCTCGCTCTGTGCCAGCGATGGGACCACCTGTTCGATCTCTCGCTCCGTGCCAGCGATGGGACCACCTGTTCGGTCTCTCGCTCTGTTTCAACGATGGGATCACCTGTTCGGTCTCTCGCTCTGTGCCAGCGATGGGACCACCTGTTCGCACTCTCGCTCAGTGCCAGCGATGGGACCACCTGTTCGGTCTCTCGCTCCGTGCCACTGATGGGACCATCTGTTCTCTCTCTCGCTCCGTGCCAGCGATGGGACCACCTGTTCGGTCTCTCGCTCCGTGCCAGCGATGGGACCACCTGTTCGGTCTCTCGCTCTGTGCCAGCGATGGGACCACCTTTTCTCTCTCTCACTCCATGCCAGCGATGGGACCACCTGTTCGCTCTCTCGCTCCGTGCCAGCGATGGGATCACCTGTTCTCTCGCTCGCTCTGTGACAGCGATGGGACCACCTGTTCACTCTCTCGCTCCGTGCCACCGATGGGACCATCTGTTCTCTCTCTCGCTCCGTGCCAGCAATGGGACCACCTGTTCGGTCTCTCGCTCTGTGCCAGCGATGGGACCACCTGTTCGGTCTCTCGCTCCGTGCCAGCGATGGGACCACCTGTTCGGTCTCTCGCTCTGTTCCAGCGATGGGACCACCTGTTCTCTCTCTCGCTCTGTGCCAGCGATGGGACCACCTGTTCGGTCTCTCGCTCTGTGCCAGCGATGGGACCACCTGTTCTCTCTCTCGCTCCATGCCAGTGATGGGACCACCTGTTCGCTCTCTCGCTCCGTGCCAGCGATGGGACCACCTGTTCTCTCCCTCGCTCTGCACCAGCGATGGGGCCACCTGTTCACTCTTTCGCTCTGTGCCAGCGATGGGACCACCTGTTCGGTCTCTCGCTCTGTGCCAGCGATGGGATCACCTGTTCGGTCTCTCGCTCCGTGCCAGCGATGGGACCACCTGTTCGCCCTCTCGCTCCATGCCAGCGATGGGACCACCTGTTCGCCCTCTCGCTCCGTGCCAGCGATGGGACCACCTGTTCGGTCTCTCGCTCCATGCCAGCGATGGGACCACCTGTTCGCCCTCTCGCTCTCTGCCAGCGATGGGACCACCTGTTCACTCTCTCGCTCCGTGCCAGCGATGGGACCACCTGTTCACTCTCTCGCTCTGTGCCAGCGATGGGACCACCTGTTCACTCTCTCGCTCCGTGCCAGCGATGGGACCACATGTTCACTCTCTCGCTCTGTGCCAGCGATGGGACCACCTGTTCTCTCAGTCGCTCCGTGCCAGCGATGGGACCACCTGTTCTCTCAGTCGCTCCGTGCCAGCGATGGGACCACCTGTTCACTCTCTCGCTCTGTGCCAGCGATGGGACCACCTGTTCACTCTCTCGCTCCGTGCCAGCGATGGGACCACCTGTTCTCTCACTCGCTCCGTGCCAGCGATGGGACCACCTGTTCTCTCAGTCGCTCCGTGCCAGCGATGGGACCACCTGTTCTCTCTCTCGCTCTGTGCCAGCGATGGGACCACCTGTTCTCTCACTCGCTCCGTGCCAGCGATGGGACCACCTGTTCTCTCACTCGCTCCGTGCCAGCGATGGGACCACCTGTTCTCTCTCTCGCTCTGTGCCAGCGATGGGACCACCTGTTCTCTCTCTCTCGCTCCGTGCCAGCGATGGGACCACCTGTTCTCTCACTCGTTCCGTGCCAGCGATGGGACCACCTGTTCGGTCTCTCGCTCCGTGCCAGCGATGGGACCACCTGTTCGGTCTCTCGCTCCGTGCCAGCGATGGGACCACCTTTTCGGTCTCTCGCTCTGTGCCAGCGATGGGACCACCTGTTCGGTCTCTCGCTCCGTGCCAGCGATGGGACCACCTGTTCGGTCTATCGCTCCGTGCCAGCGATGGGACCACCTTTTCGGTCTCTCGCTCCGTGCCAGCGATGGGACCACCTGTTCGGTCTCTCGCTCCGTGCCAGCGATGGGACCACCTGTTCTCTCGCTCGCTCCGTGCCAGCGATGGGACCACCTGTTCGCCCTCTCGCTCCGTGCCAGCGATGGGACCACCTGTTCTCTCGCTCGCTCTGTGCCAGCGATGGGACCATCTGTTCGGTCTCTCGCTCTGTGCCAGCGATGGGACCACCTGTTCGGTCTCTCGCTCTGTGCCAGCGATGGGACCACCTGTTCTCTCGCTCGCTCTGTGCCAGCGATGGGACCACCTGTTCGCTCCCTCGCTCTGCACCAGCGATGGGACGACCTGTTCTCTATCTCGCTCCGTGCCAGCGATGGGACCACCTGTTCGGTCTCTCGCTCTGTGCCAGCGATGGGAACACCTGTTCACTCTCTTGCTCTGTGCCAGCGATGGGACCACCTGTTCGGTCTCTCGCTCCGTGCCAGCGATGGGACCACCTGTCCACTCTCTCCCTCCATGCCAGCGATGGGACCACCTGTTCCGTCTCTCGCTCTGTGCCAGCGATGGGACCACCTGTTTGGTCTCTCGCTCCGTGCCAGCGATGGGGCCACCTGTTCGGTCTCTCGCTCTGTGCCAGCGATGGGACCACCTGTTCGGTCTCTCGCTCTGTGCCAGCGATGGGACCACCTGTTCTCTCACTCGCTCCGTGCCAGCGATGGGACCACCTGTTCACTCTCTTGCTCCGTGCCAGAGATGGGACCACCTGTTCACTCTCTCGCTCTGTGCCAGCGATGGGACCACCTGTTCTCTCTCTCGCTCTGTGCCAGCGATGGGACCACCTGTTCTCTCTCTCGCTCTGTGCCAGCGATGGGACCACCTGTTCTCTCGCTCGCTCCGTGCCAGCGATGGGACCACCTGTTCTCTCTCTCGCTCCGTGCCAGCGATGGGACCACCTGTTCACTCTCTCGCTCCGTGCCAGCGATGGGACCACCTGTTCTCTCTCTCGCTCTGTGCCAGCGATGGGACCACCTGTTCTCTCTCTCGCTCTGTGCCAGCAATGGGACCACCTGTTCTCTCGCTCGCTCTGTGCCAGCGATGGGACCACCAATTCTCTCTCTCGCTCTGTGCCAGCTATGGGACCACCTGTTCTCTATCTCGCTCCGTGCCAGCGATGGGACCACCTGTTCGGTCTCTCGCTCTGTTCCAGCGATGGGACCACCTGTTCTCTCCCTCGCTCTGTGCCAGCGATGGGACCACCTGTTCGGTCTCTCGCTCCGTGCCAGTGATGGGACCACCTGTTCACTCTCTCGCTCTGTGCCAGCGATGGGACCACCTGTTCGCCCTCTCGCTCCGTGCCAGCGATGGGGCCACCTGTTCGGTCTCTCGCTCCGTGCCAGCGATGGGATCACCTGTTCTCTCGCTCCGTGCCAGCGATGGGACCACCTGTTCACTCTCTCCCTACGTGCCAGCGATGGGACCACCTGTTCGGTCTCTCGCTCTGTGCCAGCGATGGGGCCACCTGTTCGGTCTCTCGCTCTGTGCCAGCGATGGGACCACCTGTTCGGTCTCTCGCTCTGTGCCAGCGATGGGACCACCTGTTCTCTCTCTCGCTCCGTGCCAGCGATGGGACCACCTGTTCGGTCTCTCGCTCCGTGCCAGCGATGGGACCACCTGTTCACTCTCTCGCTCCGTGCCAGCGATGGGACCACCTGTTCACTCTCTCGCTCTGTGCCAGCGATGGGACCACCTGTTCGGTCTCTCGCTCTGTGCCAGTGATGGGACCACCTGTTCTCTATCTCGCTCTGTGCCAGCGATGGGACCACCTGTTCTCTCTCTCGCTCTGTGCCAGCGATGGGACCACCTGTTCTCTCGCTCGCTCCGTGCCAGCGATGGGACCACCTGTTCTCTCTCTCGCTCCGTGCCAGCGATGGGACCACCTGTTCACTCTCTCGCTCCGTGCCAGCGATGGGACCACCTGTTCTCTCTCTCGCTCTGTGCCAGCGATGGGACCACCTGTTCTCTCTCTCGCTCTGTGCCAGCAATGGGACCACCTGTTCTCTCGCTCGCTCTGTGCCAGCGATGGGACCACCAATTCTCTCTCTCGCTCTGTGCCAGCGATGGGACCACCTGTTCTCTCTCTCGCTCCGTGCCAGCGATGGGTCCACCTGTTCGGTCTCTCGCTCTGTGCCAGTGATGGGACCACCTGTTCACTCTCTCGCTCTGTGCCAGCGATGGGACCACCTGTTCGCCCTCTCGCTCCGTGCCAGCGATGGGGCCACCTGTTCGGTCTCTCGCTCCGTGCCAGCGATGGGATCACCTGTTCACTCTCTCGCTCTGTGCCAGCGATGGGACCACCTGTTCGCCCTCTCGCTCCGTGCCAGCGATGGGACCACCTGTTCGCTCTCTCGCTCCGTGCCAGCGATGGGACCACCTGTTCTCTCTCTCGCTCCGTGCCAGCGATGGGACCAGCTGTTCGGTCTCTCGCTCTGTGCGTGCCAGCGATGGGACCACCTGTTCTCTCTCTCGCTCCGTGCCAGCGATGGGGCCACCTGTTCACTCTCTCGCTCTGTGCGTGCCAGCGATGGGACCACCTGTTCGATCTCTCGCTCAATACCAGCGATGGGACCACCTGTTCTCTCTCTCGCTCCGTGCCAGCGATGGGACCACCTGTTCGGTCTCTCGCTCTGTGCCAGCGATGGGACCACCTGTTCGCTCTCTCGCTCAATGCCAGCGATGGGACCACCTGTTCTCTCTCTCGCTCCGTGCCAGCGATGGGACCACCTGTTGGGTCTCTCGCTCCGTGCCAGCGATGGGACCACCTGTTCGGTCTCTCGCTCTGTGCCAGCGATGGGACCACCTGTTCTCTCGCTCGCTCCATGCCAGCGATGGGACCACCTGTTCGCTCTCTCGCTCCGTGCCAGCGATGGGACCACCTGTTCTCTCGCTCGCTCTGTGCCAGCGATGGGACCACCTGTTCACTCTCTCGCTCCGTGCCACCGATGGGACCATCTGTTCTCTCTCTCGCTCCGTGCCAGCGATGGGACCACCTGTTCGGTCTCTCGCTCTGTGCCAGCGATGGGACCACCTGTTCTCTCTCTCGCTCCGTGCCAGCGATGGGACCACCTGTTGTCTCTCTCCCTCCATGCCAGCGATGGGACCACCTGTTCTCTCGCTCGCTCTGCACCAGCGATGGGGCCACCTGTTCACTTTCTCGCTCTGTGCCAGCGATGGGGCCACCTGTTCACTCTCTCGCTCTGTGCCAGCGATGGGACCACCTGTTCGGTCTCTCGCTCCGTGCCAGCGATGGGACCACCTGTTCGCCCTCTCGCTCCGTGCCAGCGATGGGACCACCTGTTCGGACTCTCGCTCCATGCCAGCGATGGGACCACCTGTTCGGTCTCTTGCTCTGTGCCAGCGATGGGACCACATGTTCACTCTCTCGCTCCGTGCCAGCGATGGGACCAGCTGTTCGGTCTCTCGCTCTGTGCCAGCGATGGGACCACCTGTTCGATCTCTCGCTCCGTGCCAGCGATGGGACCACCTGTTCGGTCTCTCGCTCTGTTTCAACGATGGGATCACCTGTTCGGTCTCTCGCTCTGTGCCAGCGATGGGACCACCTGTTCGCACTCTCGCTCAGTGCCAGCGATGGGACCACCTGTTCGGTCTCTCGCTCCGTGCCACTGATGGGACCATCTGTTCTCTCTCTCGCTCCGTGCCAGCGATGGGACCACCTGTTCGGTCTCTCGCTCCGTGCCAGCGATGGGACCACCTGTTCGGTCTCTCGCTCTGTGCCAGCGATGGGACCACCTGTTCTCTCTATCGCTCCGTGCCAGCGATGGGACCACCTGTTCGGTCTCTCGCTCTGTGCCAGTGATGGGACCACCTGTTCTCTATCTCGCTCTGTGCCAGCGATGGGACCACCTGTTCTCTCTCTCGCTCTGTGCCAGCGATGGGACCACCTGTTCTCTCGCTCGCTCCGTGCCAGCGATGGGACCACCTGTTCTCTCTCTCGCTCCGTGCCAGCGATGGGACCACCTGTTCACTCTCTCGCTCCGTGCCAGCGATGGGACCACCTGTTCTCTCTCTCGCTCTGTGCCAGCGATGGGACCACCTGTTCTCTCTCTCGCTCTGTGCCAGCAATGGGACCACCTGTTCTCTCGCTCGCTCTGTGCCAGCGATGGGACCACCAATTCTCTCTCTCGCTCTGTGCCAGCGATGGGACCACCTGTTCTCTCTCTCGCTCCGTGCCAGCGATGGGACCACCTGTTCGGTGTCTCGCTCTGTGCCAGTGATGGGACCACCTGTTCACTCTCTCGCTCTGTGCCAGCGATGGGAGCACCTGTTCGCCCTCTCGCTCCGTGCCAGCGATGGGGCCACCTGTTCGGTCTCTCGCTCCGTGCCAGCGATGGGATCACCTGTTCACTCTCTCGCTCTGTGCCAGCGATGGGACCACCTGTTCGCCCTCTCGCTCCGTGCCAGCGATGGGACCACCTGTTCGCTCTCTCGCTCCGTGCCAGCGATGGGACCACCTGTTCTCTCTCTCGCTCCGTGCCAGCGATGGGACCAGCTGTTCGGTCTCTCGCTCTGTGCGTGCCAGCGATGGGACCACCTGTTCTCTCTCTCGCTCCGTGCCAGCGATGGGGCCACCTGTTCACTCTCTCGCTCTGTGCGTGCCAGCGATGGGACCACCTGTTCGATCTCTCGCTCAATGCCAGCGATGGGACCACCTGTTCTCTCTCTCGCTCCGTGCCAGCGATGGGACCACCTGTTCGGTCTCTCGCTCTGTGCCAGCGATGGGACCACCTGTTCGCTCTCTCGCTCAATGCCAGCGATGGGACCACCTGTTCTCTCTCTCGCTCCGTGCCAGCGATGGGACCACCTGTTGGGTCTCTCGCTCCGTGCCAGCGATGGGACCACCTGTTCGGTCTCTCGCTCTGTGCCAGCGATGGGACCACCTGTTCTCTCGCTCGCTCCATGCCAGCGATGGGACCACCTGTTCGCTCTCTCGCTCCGTGCCAGCGATGGGACCACCTGTTCTCTCGCTCGCTCTGTGCCAGCGATGGGACCACCTGTTCACTCTCTCGCTCCGTGCCACCGATGGGACCATCTGTTCTCTCTCTCGCTCCGTGCCAGCGATGGGACCACCTGTTCGGTCTCTCGCTCTGTGCCAGCGATGGGACCACCTGTTCTCTCTCTCGCTCCGTGCCAGCGATGGGACCACCTGTTGTCTCTCTCCCTCCATGCCAGCGATGGGACCACCTGTTCTCTCGCTCGCTCTGCACCAGCGATGGGGCCACCTGTTCACTTTCTCGCTCTGTGCCAGCGATGGGGCCACCTGTTCACTCTCTCGCTCTGTGCCAGCGATGGGACCACCTGTTCGGTCTCTCGCTCCGTGCCAGCGATGGGACCACCTGTTCGCCCTCTCGCTCCGTGCCAGCGATGGGACCACCTGTTCGGACTCTCGCTCCATGCCAGCGATGGGACCACCTGTTCGGTCTCTTGCTCTGTGCCAGCGATGGGACCACATGTTCACTCTCTCGCTCCGTGCCAGCGATGGGACCAGCTGTTCGGTCTCTCGCTCTGTGCCAGCGATGGGACCACCTGTTCGATCTCTCGCTCCGTGCCAGCGATGGGACCACCTGTTCGGTCTCTCGCTCTGTTTCAACGATGGGATCACCTGTTCGGTCTCTCGCTCTGTGCCAGCGATGGGACCACCTGTTCGCACTCTCGCTCAGTGCCAGCGATGGGACCACCTGTTCGGTCTCTCGCTCCGTGCCACTGATGGGACCATCTGTTCTCTCTCTCGCTCCGTGCCAGCGATGGGACCACCTGTTCGGTCTCTCGCTCCGTGCCAGCGATGGGGCCACCTGTTCGGTCTCTCGCTCTGTGCCAGCGATGGGACCACCTTTTCTCTCTCTCACTCCATGCCAGCGATGGGACCACCTGTTCGCTCTCTCGCTCCGTGCCAGCGATGGGATCACCTGTTCTCTCGCTCGCTCTGTGACAGCGATGGGACCACCTGTTCACTCTCTCGCTCCGTGCCACCGATGGGACCATCTGTTCTCTCTCTCGCTCCGTGCCAGCAATGGGACCACCTGTTCGGTCTCTCGCTCTGTGCCAGCGATGGGACCACCTGTTCGGTCTCTCGCTCCGTGCCAGCGATGGGACCACCTGTTCGGTCTCTCGCTCTGTTCCAGCGATGGGACCACCTGTTCTCTCTCTCGCTCTGTGCCAGCGATGGGACCACCTGTTCGGTCTCTCGCTCTGTGCCAGCGATGGGACCACCTGTTCTCTCTCTCGCTCCATGCCAGTGATGGGACCACCTGTTCGCTCTCTCGCTCCGTGCCAGCGATGGGACCACCTGTTCTCTCCCTCGCTCTGCACCAGCGATGGGGCCACCTGTTCACTCTTTCGCTCTGTGCCAGCGATGGGACCACCTGTTCGGTCTCTCGCTCTGTGCCAGCGATGGGATCACCTGTTCGGTCTCTCGCTCCGTGCCAGCGATGGGACCACCTGTTCGCCCTCTCGCTCCATGCCAGCGATGGGACCACCTGTTCGCCCTCTCGCTCCGTGCCAGCGATGGGACCACCTGTTCGGTCTCTCGCTCCATGCCAGCGATGGGACCACCTGTTCGCCCTCTCGCTCTCTGCCAGCGATGGGACCACCTGTTCACTCTCTCGCTCCGTGCCAGCGATGGGACCACCTGTTCACTCTCTCGCTCTGTGCCAGCGATGGGACCACCTGTTCACTCTCTCGCTCCGTGCCAGCGATGGGACCACATGTTCACTCTCTCGCTCTGTGCCAGCGATGGGACCACCTGTTCTCTCAGTCGCTCCGTGCCAGCGATGGGACCACCTGTTCTCTCAGTCGCTCCGTGCCAGCGATGGGACCACCTGTTCACTCTCTCGCTCTGTGCCAGCGATGGGACCACCTGTTCACTCTCTCGCTCCGTGCCAGCGATGGGACCACCTGTTCTCTCACTCGCTCCGTGCCAGCGATGGGACCACCTGTTCTCTCAGTCGCTCCGTGCCAGCGATGGGACCACCTGTTCTCTCTCTCGCTCTGTGCCAGCGATGGGACCACCTGTTCTCTCACTCGCTCCGTGCCAGCGATGGGACCACCTGTTCTCTCACTCGCTCCGTGCCAGCGATGGGACCACCTGTTCTCTCTCTCGCTCTGTGCCAGCGATGGGACCACCTGTTCTCTCTCTCTCGCTCCGTGCCAGCGATGGGACCACCTGTTCTCTCACTCGTTCCGTGCCAGCGATGGGACCACCTGTTCGGTCTCTCGCTCCGTGCCAGCGATGGGACCACCTGTTCGGTCTCTCGCTCCGTGCCAGCGATGGGACCACCTTTTCGGTCTCTCGCTCTGTGCCAGCGATGGGACCACCTGTTCGGTCTCTCGCTCCGTGCCAGCGATGGGACCACCTGTTCGGTCTATCGCTCCGTGCCAGCGATGGGACCACCTTTTCGGTCTCTCGCTCCGTGCCAGCGATGGGACCACCTGTTCGGTCTCTCGCTCCGTGCCAGCGATGGGACCACCTGTTCTCTCGCTCGCTCCGTGCCAGCGATGGGACCACCTGTTCGCCCTCTCGCTCCGTGCCAGCGATGGGACCACCTGTTCTCTCGCTCGCTCTGTGCCAGCGATGGGACCATCTGTTCGGTCTCTCGCTCTGTGCCAGCGATGGGACCACCTGTTCGGTCTCTCGCTCTGTGCCAGCGATGGGACCACCTGTTCTCTCGCTCGCTCTGTGCCAGCGATGGGACCACCTGTTCGCTCCCTCGCTCTGCACCAGCGATGGGACGACCTGTTCTCTATCTCGCTCCGTGCCAGCGATGGGACCACCTGTTCGGTCTCTCGCTCTGTGCCAGCGATGGGAACACCTGTTCACTCTCTCGCTCTGTGCCAGCGATGGGACCACCTGTTCGGTCTCTCGCTCCGTGCCAGCGATGGGACCACCTGTCCACTCTCTCCCTCCATGCCAGCGATGGGACCACCTGTTCGGTCTCTCGCTCTGTGCCAGCGATGGGACCACCTGTTCGGTCTCTCGCTCCGTGCCAGCGATGGGGCCACCTGTTCGGTCTCTCGCTCTGTGCCAGCGATGGGACCACCTGTTTGGTCTCTCGCTCCGTGCCAGCGATGGGACCACCTGTTCTCTCTCTCGCTCCGTGCCAGCGATGGGACCACCTGTTCACTCTCTCGCTCCGTGCCAGCGATGGGACCACCTGTTCTCTCTCTCGCTCTGTGCCAGCGATGGGACCACCTGTTCTCTCTCTCGCTCTGTGCCAGCAATGGGACCACCTGTTCTCTCGCTCGCTCTGTGCCAGCGATGGGACCACCAATTCTCTCTCTCGCTCTGTGCCAGCTATGGGACCACCTGTTCTCTATCTCGCTCCGTGCCAGCGATGGGACCACCTGTTCGGTCTCTCGCTCTGTTCCAGCGATGGGACCACCTGTTCTCTCCCTCGCTCTGTGACAGCGATGGGACCACCTGTTCGGTCTCTCGCTCCGTGCCAGTGATGGGACCACCTGTTCACTCTCTCGCTCTGTGCCAGCGATGGGACCACCTGTTCGCCCTCTCGCTCCGTGCCAGCGATGGGGCCACCTGTTCGGTCTCTCGCTCCGTGCCAGCGATGGGATCACCTGTTCTCTCGCTCCGTGCCAGCGATGGGACCACCTGTTCACTCTCTCCCTCCGTGCCAGCGATGGGACCACCTGTTCGGTCTCTCGCTCTGTGCCAGCGATGGGGCCACCTGTTCACTCTCTCGCTCTGTGCCAGCGATGGGACCACCTGTTCGGTCTCTCGCTCCGTGCCAGCGATGGGATCACCTGTTCTCTCGCTCCATGCCAGCGATGGGACCACCTGTTCTCTCGCTCGCTCTGCACCAGCGATGGGGCCACCTGTTCACTTTCTCGCTCTGTGCCAGCGATGGGGCCACCTGTTCACTCTCTCGCTCTGTGCCAGCGATGGGACCACCTGTTCGGTCTCTCGCTCCGTGCCAGCGATGGGACCACCTGTTCGCCCTCTCGCTCCGTGCCAGCGATGGGACCACCTGTTCGGACTCTCGCTCCATGCCAGCGATGGGACCACCTGTTCGGTCTCTTGCTCTGTGCCAGCGATGGGACCACATGTTCACTCTCTCGCTCCGTGCCAGCGATGGGACCAGCTGTTCGGTCTCTCGCTCTGTGCCAGCGATGGGACCACCTGTTCGATCTCTCGCTCCGTGCCAGCGATGGGACCACCTGTTCGGTCTCTCGCTCTGTTTCAACGATGGGATCACCTGTTCGGTCTCTCGCTCTGTGCCAGCGATGGGACCACCTGTTCGCACTCTCGCTCAGTGCCAGCGATGGGACCACCTGTTCGGTCTCTCGCTCCGTGCCACTGATGGGACCATCTGTTCTCTCTCTCGCTCCGTGCCAGCGATGGGACCACCTGTTCGGTCTCTCGCTCCGTGCCAGCGATGGGACCACCTGTTCGGTCTCTCGCTCTGTGCCAGCGATGGGACCACCTTTTCTCTCTCTCACTCCATGCCAGCGATGGGACCACCTGTTCGCTCTCTCGCTCCGTGCCAGCGATGGGATCACCTGTTCTCTCGCTCGCTCTGTGACAGCGATGGGACCACCTGTTCACTCTCTCGCTCCGTGCCACCGATGGGACCATCTGTTCTCTCTCTCGCTCCGTGCCAGCAATGGGACCACCTGTTCGGTCTCTCGCTCTGTGCCAGCGATGGGACCACCTGTTCGGTCTCTCGCTCCGTGCCAGCGATGGGACCACCTGTTCGGTCTCTCGCTCTGTTCCAGCGATGGGACCACCTGTTCTCTCTCTCGCTCTGTGCCAGCGATGGGACCACCTGTTCGGTCTCTCGCTCTGTGCCAGCGATGGGACCACCTGTTCTCTCTCTCGCTCCATGCCAGTGATGGGACCACCTGTTCGCTCTCTCGCTCCGTGCCAGCGATGGGACCACCTGTTCTCTCCCTCGCTCTGCACCAGCGATGGGGCCACCTGTTCACTCTTTCGCTCTGTGCCAGCGATGGGACCACCTGTTCGCCCTCTCGCTCCGTGCCAGCGATGGGACCACCTGTTCGGTCTCTCGCTCCATGCCAGCGATGGGACCACCTGTTCGCCCTCTCGCTCTCTGCCAGCGATGGGACCACCTGTTCACTCTCTCGCTCCGTGCCAGCGATGGGACCACCTGTTCACTCTCTCGCTCTGTGCCAGCGATGGGACCACCTGTTCACTCTCTCGCTCCGTGCCAGCGATGGGACCACATGTTCACTCTCTCGCTCTGTGCCAGCGATGGGACCACCTGTTCTCTCAGTCGCTCCGTGCCAGCGATGGGACCACCTGTTCTCTCAGTCGCTCCGTGCCAGCGATGGGACCACCTGTTCACTCTCTCGCTCTGTGCCAGCGATGGGACCACCTGTTCACTCCCTCGCTCCGTGCCAGCGATGGGACCACCTGTTCTCTCACTCGCTCCGTGCCAGCGATGGGACCACCTGTTCTCTCAGTCGCTCCGTGCCAGCGATGGGACCACCTGTTCTCTCTCTCGCTCTGTGCCAGCGATGGGACCACCTGTTCTCTCACTCGCTCCGTGCCAGCGATGGGACCACCTGTTCTCTCACTCGCTCCGTGCCAGCGATGGGACCACCTGTTCTCTCTCTCGCTCTGTGCCAGCGATGGGACCACCTGTTCTCTCTCTCTCGCTCCGTGCCAGCGATGGGACCACCTGTTCTCTCACTCGTTCCGTGCCAGCGATGGGACCACCTGTTCGGTCTCTCGCTCCGTGCCAGCGATGGGACCACCTGTTCGGTCTCTCGCTCCGTGCCAGCGATGGGACCACCTTTTCGGTCTCTCGCTCTGTGCCAGCGATGGGACCACCTGTTCGGTCTCTCGCTCCGTGCCAGCGATGGGACCACCTGTTCGGTCTATCGCTCCGTGCCAGCGATGGGACCACCTTTTCGGTCTCTCGCTCCGTGCCAGCGATGGGACCACCTGTTCGGTCTCTCGCTCCGTGCCAGCGATGGGACCACCTGTTCTCTCGCTCGCTCCGTGCCAGCGATGGGACCACCTGTTCGCCCTCTCGCTCCGTGCCAGCGATGGGACCACCTGTTCTCTCGCTCGCTCTGTGCCAGCGATGGGACCACCTGTTCACTCTCTCGCTCCGTGCCAGCGATGGGACCACATGTTCACTCTCTCGCTCTGTGCCAGCGATGGGACCACCTGTTCTCTCAGTCGCTCCGTGCCAGCGATGGGACCACCTGTTCTCTCAGTCGCTCCGTGCCAGCGATGGGACCACCTGTTCACTCTCTCGCTCTGTGCCAGCGATGGGACCACCTGTTCACTCTCTCGCTCCGTGCCAGCGATGGGACCACCTGTTCTCTCACTCGCTCCGTGCCAGCGATGGGACCACCTGTTCTCCCAGTCGCTCCGTGCCAGCGATGGGACCACCTGTTCTCTCTCTCGCTCTGTGCCAGCGATGGGACCACCTGTTCTCTCACTCGCTCCGTGCCAGCGATGGGACCACCTGTTCTCTCACTCGCTCCGTGCCAGCGATGGGACCACCTGTTCTCTCTCTCGCTCTGTGCCAGCGATGGGACCACCTGTTCTCTCTCTCTCGCTCCGTGCCAGCGATGGGACCACCTGTTCTCTCACTCGTTCCGTGCCAGCGATGGGACCACCTGTTCGGTCTCTCGCTCCGTGCCAGCGATGGGACCACCTGTTCGGTCTCTCGCTCCGTGCCAGCGATGGGACCACCTTTTCGGTCTCTCGCTCTGTGCCAGCGATGGGACCACCTGTTCGGTCTCTCGCTCCGTGCCAGCGATGGGACCACCTGTTCGGTCTATCGCTCCGTGCCAGCGATGGGACCACCTTTTCGGTCTCTCGCTCCGTGCCAGCGATGGGACCACCTGTTCGGTCTCTCGCTCCGTGCCAGCGATGGGACCACCTGTTCTCTCGCTCGCTCCGTGCCAGCGATGGGACCACCTGTTCGCCCTCTCGCTCCGTGCCAGCGATGGGACCACCTGTTCTCTCGCTCGCTCTGTGCCAGCGATGGGACCATCTGTTCGGTCTCTCGCTCTGTGCCAGCGATGGGACCACCTGTTCGGTCTCTCGCTCTGTGCCAGCGATGGGACCACCTGTTCTCTCGCTCGCTCTGTGCCAGCGATGGGACCACCTGTTCGCTCCCTCGCTCTGCACCAGCGATGGGACGACCTGTTCTCTATCTCGCTCCGTGCCAGCGATGGGACCACCTGTTCGGTCTCTCGCTCTGTGCCAGCGATGGGAACACCTGTTCACTCTCTCGCTCTGTGCCAGCGATGGGACCACCTGTTCGGTCTCTCGCTCCGTGCCAGCGATGGGACCACCTGTCCACTCTCTCCCTCCATGCCAGCGATGGGACCACCTGTTCGGTCTCTCGCTCTGTGCCAGCGATGGGACCACCTGTTCGGTCTCTCGCTCCGTGCCAGCGATGGGGCCACCTGTTCGGTCTCTCGCTCTGTGCCAGCGATGGGACCACCTGTTTGGTCTCTCGCTCTGTGCCAGCGATGGGACCACCTGTTCTCTCACTCGCTCCGTGCCAGCGATGGGACCACCTGTTCACTCTCTTGCTCCGTGCCAGAGATGGGACCACCTGTTCACTCTCTCGCTCTGTGCCAGCGATGGGACCACCTGTTCTCTCTCTCGCTCTGTGCCAGCGATGGGACCACCTGTTCTCTCTCTCGCTCTGTGCCAGCGATGGGACCACCTGTTCTCTCGCTCGCTCCGTGCCAGCGATGGGACCACCTGTTCTCTCTCTCGCTCCGTGCCAGCGATGGGACCACCTGTTCACTCTCTCGCTCCGTGCCAGCGATGGGACCACCTGTTCTCTCTCTCGCTCTGTGCCAGCGATGGGACCACCTGTTCTCTCTCTCGCTCTGTGCCAGCAATGGGACCACCTGTTCTCTCGCTCGCTCTGTGCCAGCGATGGGACCACCAATTCTCTCTCTCGCTCTGTGCCAGCTATGGGACCACCTGTTCTCTATCTCGCTCCGTGCCAGCGATGGGACCACCTGTTCGGTCTCTCGCTCTGTTCCAGCGATGGGACCACCTGTTCTCTCCCTCGCTCTGTGACAGCGATGGGACCACCTGTTCGGTCTCTCGCTCCGTGCCAGTGATGGGACCACCTGTTCACTCTCTCGCTCTGTGCCAGCGATGGGACCACCTGTTCGCCCTCTCGCTCCGTGCCAGCGATGGGGCCACCTGTTCGGTCTCTCGCTCCGTGCCAGCGATGGGATCACCTGTTCTCTCGCTCCGTGCCAGCGATGGGACCACCTGTTCACTCTCTCCCTCCGTGCCAGCGATGGGGCCACCTGTTCGGTCTCTCGCTCTGTGCCAGCGATGGGGCCACCTGTTCACTCTCTCGCTTTGTGCCAGCGATGGGACCACCTGTTCGGTCTCTCGCTCCGTGCCAGCGATGGGATCACCTGTTCTCTCGCTCCATGCCAGCGATGGGACCACCTGTTCTCTCGCTCGCTCTGCACCAGCGATGGGGCCACCTGTTCACTTTCTCGCTCTGTGCCAGCGATGGGGCCACCTGTTCACTCTCTCGCTCTGTGCCAGCGATGGGACCACCTGTTCGGTCTCTCGCTCCGTGCCAGCGATGGGACCACCTGTTCGCCCTCTCGCTCCGTGCCAGCGATGGGACCACCTGTTCGGACTCTCGCTCCATGCCAGCGATGGGACCACCTGTTCGGTCTCTTGCTCTGTGCCAGCGATGGGACCACATGTTCACTCTCTCGCTCCGTGCCAGCGATGGGACCAGCTGTTCGGTCTCTCGCTCTGTGCCAGCGATGGGACCACCTGTTCGATCTCTCGCTCCGTGCCAGCGATGGGACCACCTGTTCGGTCTCTCGCTCTGTTTCAACGATGGGATCACCTGTTCGGTCTCTCGCTCTGTGCCAGCGATGGGACCACCTGTTCGCACTCTCGCTCAGTGCCAGCGATGGGACCACCTGTTCGGTCTCTCGCTCCGTGCCACTGATGGGACCATCTGTTCTCTCTCTCGCTCCGTGCCAGCGATGGGACCACCTGTTCGGTCTCTCGCTCCGTGCCAGCGATGGGACCACCTGTTCGGTCTCTCGCTCTGTGCCAGCGATGGGACCACCTTTTCTCTCTCTCACTCCATGCCAGCGATGGGACCACCTGTTCGCTCTCTCGCTCCGTGCCAGCGATGGGATCACCTGTTCTCTCGCTCGCTCTGTGACAGCGATGGGACCACCTGTTCACTCTCTCGCTCCGTGCCACCGATGGGACCATCTGTTCTCTCTCTCGCTCCGTGCCAGCAATGGGACCACCTGTTCGGTCTCTCGCTCTGTGCCAGCGATGGGACCACCTGTTCGGTCTCTCGCTCCGTGCCAGCGATGGGACCACCTGTTCGGTCTCTCGCTCTGTTCCAGCGATGGGACCACCTGTTCTCTCTCTCGCTCTGTGCCAGCGATGGGACCACCTGTTCGGTCTCTCGCTCTGTGCCAGCGATGGGACCACCTGTTCTCTCTCTCGCTCCATGCCAGTGATGGGACCACCTGTTCGCTCTCTCGCTCCGTGCCAGCGATGGGACCACCTGTTCTCTCCCTCGCTCTGCACCAGCGATGGGGCCACCTGTTCACTCTTTCGCTCTGTGCCAGCGATGGGACCACCTGTTCGCCCTCTCGCTCCGTGCCAGCGATGGGACCACCTGTTCGGTCTCTCGCTCCATGCCAGCGATGGGACCACCTGTTCGCCCTCTCGCTCTCTGCCAGCGATGGGACCACCTGTTCACTCTCTCGCTCCGTGCCAGCGATGGGACCACCTGTTCACTCTCTCGCTCTGTGCCAGCGATGGGACCACCTGTTCACTCTCTCGCTCCGTGCCAGCGATGGGACCACATGTTCACTCTCTCGCTCTGTGCCAGCGATGGGACCACCTGTTCTCTCAGTCGCTCCGTGCCAGCGATGGGACCACCTGTTCTCTCAGTCGCTCCGTGCCAGCGATGGGACCACCTGTTCACTCTCTCGCTCTGTGCCAGCGATGGGACCACCTGTTCACTCCCTCGCTCCGTGCCAGCGATGGGACCACCTGTTCTCTCACTCGCTCCGTGCCAGCGATGGGACCACCTGTTCTCTCAGTCGCTCCGTGCCAGCGATGGGACCACCTGTTCTCTCTCTCGCTCTGTGCCAGCGATGGGACCACCTGTTCTCTCACTCGCTCCGTGCCAGCGATGGGACCACCTGTTCTCTCACTCGCTCCGTGCCAGCGATGGGACCACCTGTTCTCTCTCTCGCTCTGTGCCAGCGATGGGACCACCTGTTCTCTCTCTCTCGCTCCGTGCCAGCGATGGGACCACCTGTTCTCTCACTCGTTCCGTGCCAGCGATGGGACCACCTGTTCGGTCTCTCGCTCCGTGCCAGCGATGGGACCACCTGTTCGGTCTCTCGCTCCGTGCCAGCGATGGGACCACCTTTTCGGTCTCTCGCTCTGTGCCAGCGATGGGACCACCTGTTCGGTCTCTCGCTCCGTGCCAGCGATGGGACCACCTGTTCGGTCTATCGCTCCGTGCCAGCGATGGGACCACCTTTTCGGTCTCTCGCTCCGTGCCAGCGATGGGACCACCTGTTCGGTCTCTCGCTCCGTGCCAGCGATGGGACCACCTGTTCTCTCGCTCGCTCCGTGCCAGCGATGGGACCACCTGTTCGCCCTCTCGCTCCGTGCCAGCGATGGGACCACCTGTTCTCTCGCTCGCTCTGTGCCAGCGATGGGACCATCTGTTCGGTCTCTCGCTCTGTGCCAGCGATGGGACCACCTGTTCGGTCTCTCGCTCTGTGCCAGCGATGGGACCACCTGTTCTCTCGCTCGCTCTGTGCCAGCGATGGGACCACCTGTTCGCTCCCTCGCTCTGCACCAGCGATGGGACGACCTGTTCTCTATCTCGCTCCGTGCCAGCGATGGGACCACCTGTTCGGTCTCTCGCTCTGTGCCAGCGATGGGAACACCTGTTCACTCTCTCGCTCTGTGCCAGCGATGGGACCACCTGTTCGGTCTCTCGCTCCGTGCCAGCGATGGGACCACCTGTCCACTCTCTCCCTCCATGCCAGCGATGGGACCACCTGTTCGGTCTCTCGCTCTGTGCCAGCGATGGGACCACCTGTTCGGTCTCTCGCTCCGTGCCAGCGATGGGGCCACCTGTTCGGTCTCTCGCTCTGTGCCAGCGATGGGACCACCTGTTCGGTCTCTCGCTCTGTGCCAGCGATGGGACCACCTGTTCTCTCACTCGCTCCGTGCCAGCGATGGGACCACCTGTTCACTCTCTTGCTCCGTGCCAGAGATGGGACCACCTGTTCACTCTCTCGCTCTGTGCCAGCGATGGGACCACCTGTTCTCTCTCTCGCTCTGTGCCAGCGATGGGACCACCTGTTCTCTCTCTCGCTCTGTGCCAGCGATGGGACCACCTGTTCTCTCGCTCGCTCCGTGCCAGCGATGGGACCACCTGTTCTCTCTCTCGCTCCGTGCCAGCGATGGGACCACCTGTTCACTCTCTCGCTCCGTGCCAGCGATGGGACCACCTGTTCTCTCTCTCGCTCTGTGCCAGCGATGGGACCACCTGTTCTCTCTCTCGCTCTGTGCCAGCAATGGGACCACCAATTCTCTCTCTCGCTCTGTGCCAGCTATGGGACCACCTGTTCTCTATCTCGCTCCGTGCCAGCGATGGGACCACCTGTTCGGTCTCTCGCTCTGTTCCAGCGATGGGACCACCTGTTCTCTCCCTCGCTCTGTGCCAGCGATGGGACCACCTGTTCGGTCTCTCGCTCCGTGCCAGTGATGGGACCACCTGTTCACTCTCTCGCTCTGTGCCAGCGATGGGACCACCTGTTCGCCCTCTCGCTCCGTGCCAGCGATGGGGCCACCTGTTCGGTCTCTCGCTCCGTGCCAGCGATGGGATCACCTGTTCTCTCGCTCCGTGCCAGCGATGGGACCACCTGTTCACTCTCTCCCTCCGTGCCAGCGATGGGACCACCTGTGCGGTCTCTCGCTCTGTGCCAGCGATGGGGCCACCTGTTCGGTCTCTCGCTCTGTGCCAGCGATGGGACCACCTGTTCGGTCTCTCGCTCTGTGCCAGCGATGGGACCACCTGTTCTCTCTCTCGCTCCGTGCCAGCGATGGGACCACCTGTTCGGTCTCTCGCTCCGTGCCAGCGATGGGACCACCTGTTCACTCTCTCGCTCCGTGCCAGCGATGGGACCACCTGTTCACTCTCTCGCTCTGTGCCAGCGATGGGACCACCTGTTCGGTCTCTCGCTCTGTGCCAGTGATGGGACCACCTGTTCTCTATCTCGCTCTGTGCCAGCGATGGGACCACCTGTTCTCTCTCTCGCTCTGTGCCAGCGATGGGACCACCTGTTCTCTCGCTCGCTCCGTGCCAGCGATGGGACCACCTGTTCTCTCTCTCGCTCCGTGCCAGCGATGGGACCACCTGTTCACTCTCTCGCTCCGTGCCAGCGATGGGACCACCTGTTCTCTCTCTCGCTCTGTGCCAGCGATGGGACCACCTGTTCTCTCTCTCGCTCTGTGCCAGCAATGGGACCACCTGTTCTCTCGCTCGCTCTGTGCCAGCGATGGGACCACCAATTCTCTCTCTCGCTCTGTGCCAGCGATGGGACCACCTGTTCTCTCTCTCGCTCCGTGCCAGCGATGGGACCACCTGTTCGGTCTCTCGCTCTGTGCCAGCGATGGGAACACCTGTTCACTCTCTCGCTCTGTGCCAGCGATGGGACCACCTGTTCGGTCTCTCGCTCCGTGCCAGCGATGGGACCACCTGTCCACTCTCTCCCTCCATGCCAGCGATGGGACCACCTGTTCGGTCTCTCGCTCTGTGCCAGCGATGGGACCACCTGTTCGGTCTCTCGCTCCGTGCCAGCGATGGGGCCACCTGTTCGGTCTCTCGCTCTGTGCCAGCGATGGGACCACCTGTTCGGTCTCTCGCTCTGTGCCAGCGATGGGACCACCTGTTCTCTCACTCGCTCCGTGCCAGCGATGGGACCACCTGTTCACTCTCTTGCTCCGTGCCAGAGATGGGACCACCTGTTCACTCTCTCGCTCTGTGCCAGCGATGGGACCACCTGTTCTCTCTCTCGCTCTGTGCCAGCGATGGGACCACCTGTTCTCTCTCTCGCTCTGTGCCAGCGATGGGACCACCTGTTCTCTCGCTCGCTCCGTGCCAGCGATGGGACCACCTGTTCTCTCTCTCGCTCCGTGCCAGCGATGGGACCACCTGTTCACTCTCTCGCTCCGTGCCAGCGATGGGACCACCTGTTCTCTCTCTCGCTCTGTGCCAGCGATGGGACCACCTGTTCTCTCTCTCGCTCTGTGCCAGCAATGGGACCACCAATTCTCTCTCTCGCTCTGTGCCAGCTATGGGACCACCTGTTCTCTATCTCGCTCCGTGCCAGCGATGGGACCACCTGTTCGGTCTCTCGCTCTGTTCCAGCGATGGGACCACCTGTTCTCTCCCTCGCTCTGTGCCAGCGATGGGACCACCTGTTCGGTCTCTCGCTCCGTGCCAGTGATGGGACCACCTGTTCACTCTCTCGCTCTGTGCCAGCGATGGGACCACCTGTTCGCCCTCTCGCTCCGTGCCAGCGATGGGGCCACCTGTTCGGTCTCTCGCTCCGTGCCAGCGATGGGATCACCTGTTCTCTCGCTCCGTGCCAGCGATGGGACCACCTGTTCACTCTCTCCCTCCGTGCCAGCGATGGGACCACCTGTGCGGTCTCTCGCTCTGTGCCAGCGATGGGGCCACCTGTTCGGTCTCTCGCTCTGTGCCAGCGATGGGACCACCTGTTCGGTCTCTCGCTCTGTGCCAGCGATGGGACCACCTGTTCTCTCTCTCGCTCCGTGCCAGCGATGGGACCACCTGTTCGGTCTCTCGCTCCGTGCCAGCGATGGGACCACCTGTTCACTCTCTCGCTCCGTGCCAGCGATGGGACCACCTGTTCACTCTCTCGCTCTGTGCCAGCGATGGGACCACCTGTTCGGTCTCTCGCTCTGTGCCAGTGATGGGACCACCTGTTCTCTATCTCGCTCTGTGCCAGCGATGGGACCACCTGTTCTCTCTCTCGCTCTGTGCCAGCGATGGGACCACCTGTTCTCTCGCTCGCTCCGTGCCAGCGATGGGACCACCTGTTCTCTCTCTCGCTCCGTGCCAGCGATGGGACCACCTGTTCACTCTCTCGCTCCGTGCCAGCGATGGGACCACCTGTTCTCTCTCTCGCTCTGTGCCAGCGATGGGACCACCTGTTCTCTCTCTCGCTCTGTGCCAGCAATGGGACCACCTGTTCTCTCGCTCGCTCTGTGCCAGCGATGGGACCACCAATTCTCTCTCTCGCTCTGTGCCAGCGATGGGACCACCTGTTCTCTCTCTCGCTCCGTGCCAGCGATGGGACCACCTGTTCGGTCTCTCGCTCTGTGCCAGTGATGGGACCACCTGTTCACTCTCTCGCTCTGTGCCAGCGATGGGACCACCTGTTCGCCCTCTCGCTCCGTGCCAGCGATGGGGCCACCTGTTCGGTCTCTCGCTCCGTGCCAGCGATGGGATCACCTGTTCACTCTCTCGCTCTGTGCCAGCGATGGGACCACCTATTCGCCCTCTCGCTCCGTGCCAGCGATGGGACCACCTGTTCGCTCTCTCGCTCCGTGCCAGCGATGGGACCACCTGTTCTCTCTCTCGCTCCGTGCCAGCGATGGGACCAGCTGTTCGGTCTCTCGCTCTGTGCGTGCCAGCGATGGGACCACCTGTTCTCTCTCTCGCTCCGTGCCAGCGATGGGGCCACCTGTTCACTCTCTCGCTCTGTGCGTGCCAGCGATGGGACCACCTGTTCGATCTCTCGCTCAATGCCAGCGATGGGACCACCTGTTCTCTCTCTCGCTCCGTGCCAGCGATGGGACCACCTGTTCGGTCTCTCGCTCTGTGCCAGCGATGGGACCACCTGTTCGCTCTCTCGCTCAATGCCAGCAATGGGACCACCTGTTCTCTCTCTCGCTCCGTGCCAGCGATGGGACCACCTGTTGGGTCTCTCGCTCCGTGCCAGCGATGGGACCACCTGTTCGGTCTCTCGCTCTGTGCCAGCGATGGGACCACCTGTTCTCTCGCTCGCTCCATGCCAGCGATGGGACCACCTGTTCGCTCTCTCGCTCCGTGCCAGCGATGGGACCACCTGTTCTCTCGCTCGCTCTGTGCCAGCGATGGGACCACCTGTTCACTCTCTCGCTCCGTGCCACCGATGGGACCATCTGTTCTCTCTCTCGCTCCGTGCCAGCGATGGGACCACCTGTTCGGTCTCTCGCTCTGTGCCAGCGATGGGACCACCTGTTCTCTCTCTCGCTCCGTGCCAGCGATGGGACCACCTGTTGTCTCTCTCCCTCCATGCCAGCGATGGGACCACCTGTTCTCTCGCTCGCTCTGCACCAGCGATGGGGCCACCTGTTCACTTTCTCGCTCTGTGCCAGCGATGGGGCCACCTGTTCACTCTCTCGCTCTGTGCCAGCGATGGGACCACCTGTTCGGTCTCTCGCTCCGTGCCAGCGATGGGACCACCTGTTCGCCCTCTCGCTCCGTGCCAGCGATGGGACCACCTGTTCGGACTCTCGCTCCATGCCAGCGATGGGACCACCTGTTCGGTCTCTTGCTCTGTGCCAGCGATGGGACCACATGTTCACTCTCTCGCTCCGTGCCAGCGATGGGACCAGCTGTTCGGTCTCTCGCTCTGTGCCAGCGATGGGACCACCTGTTCGATCTCTCGCTCCGTGCCAGCGATGGGACCACCTGTTCGGTCTCTCGCTCTGTTTCAACGATGGGATCACCTGTTCGGTCTCTCGCTCTGTGCCAGCGATGGGACCACCTGTTCGCACTCTCGCTCAGTGCCAGCGATGGGACCACCTGTTCGGTCTCTCGCTCCGTGCCACTGATGGGACCATCTGTTCTCTCTCTCGCTCCGTGCCAGCGATGGGACCACCTGTTCGGTCTCTCGCTCCGTGCCAGCGATGGGACCACCTGTTCGGTCTCTCGCTCTGTGCCAGCGATGGGACCACCTTTTCTCTCTCTCACTCCATGCCAGCGATGGGACCACCTGTTCGCTCTCTCGCTCCGTGCCAGCGATGGGATCACCTGTTCTCTCGCTCGCTCTGTGACAGCGATGGGACCACCTGTTCACTCTCTCGCTCCGTGCCACCGATGGGACCATCTGTTCTCTCTCTCGCTCCGTGCCAGCAATGGGACCACCTGTTCGGTCTCTCGCTCTGTGCCAGCGATGGGACCACCTGTTCGGTCTCTCGCTCCGTGCCAGCGATGGGACCACCTGTTCGGTCTCTCGCTCTGTTCCAGCGATGGGACCACCTGTTCTCTCTCTCGCTCTGTGCCAGCGATGGGACCACCTGTTCGGTCTCTCGCTCTGTGCCAGCGATGGGACCACCTGTTCTCTCTCTCGCTCCATGCCAGTGATGGGACCACCTGTTCGCTCTCTCGCTCCGTGCCAGCGATGGGACCACCTGTTCTCTCCCTCGCTCTGCACCAGCGATGGGGCCACCTGTTCACTCTTTCGCTCTGTGCCAGCGATGGGACCACCTGTTCGGTCTCTCGCTCTGTGCCAGCGATGGGATCACCTGTTCGGTCTCTCGCTCCGTGCCAGCGATGGGACCACCTGTTCGCCCTCTCGCTCCATGCCAGCGATGGGACCACCTGTTCGCCCTCTCGCTCCGTGCCAGCGATGGGACCACCTGTTCGGTCTCTCGCTCCATGCCAGCGATGGGACCACCTGTTCGCCCTCTCGCTCTCTGCCAGCGATGGGACCACCTGTTCACTCTCTCGCTCCGTGCCAGCGATGGGACCACCTGTTCACTCTCTCGCTCTGTGCCAGCGATGGGACCACCTGTTCACTCTCTCGCTCCGTGCCAGCGATGGGACCACATGTTCACTCTCTCGCTCTGTGCCAGCGATGGGACCACCTGTTCTCTCAGTCGCTCCGTGCCAGCGATGGGACCACCTGTTCTCTCAGTCGCTCCGTGCCAGCGATGGGACCACCTGTTCACTCTCTCGCTCTGTGCCAGCGATGGGACCACCTGTTCACTCTCTCGCTCCGTGCCAGCGATGGGACCACCTGTTCTCTCACTCGCTCCGTGCCAGCGATGGGACCACCTGTTCTCTCAGTCGCTCCGTGCCAGCGATGGGACCACCTGTTCTCTCTCTCGCTCTGTGCCAGCGATGGGACCACCTGTTCTCTCACTCGCTCCGTGCCAGCGATGGGACCACCTGTTCTCTTACTCGCTCCGTGCCAGCGATGGGACCACCTGTTCTCTCTCTCGCTCTGTGCCAGCGATGGGACCACCTGTTCTCTCTCTCTCGCTCCGTGCCAGCGATGGGACCACCTGTTCTCTCACTCGTTCCGTGCCAGCGATGGGACCACCTGTTCGGTCTCTCGCTCCGTGCCAGCGATGGGACCACCTGTTCGGTCTCTCGCTCCGTGCCAGCGATGGGACCACCTTTTCGGTCTCTCGCTCTGTGCCAGCGATGGGACCACCTGTTCGGTCTCTCGCTCCGTGCCAGCGATGGGACCACCTGTTCGGTCTATCGCTCCGTGCCAGCGATGGGACCACCTTTTCGGTCTCTCGCTCCGTGCCAGCGATGGGACCACCTGTTCGGTCTCTCGCTCCGTGCCAGCGATGGGACCACCTGTTCTCTCGCTCGCTCCGTGCCAGCGATGGGACCACCTGTTCGCCCTCTCGCTCCGTGCCAGCGATGGGACCACCTGTTCTCTCGCTCGCTCTGTGCCAGCGATGGGACCATCTGTTCGGTCTCTCGCTCTGTGCCAGCGATGGGACCACCTGTTCGGTCTCTCGCTCTGTGCCAGCGATGGGACCACCTGTTCTCTCGCTCGCTCTGTGCCAGCGATGGGACCACCTGTTCGCTCCCTCGCTCTGCACCAGCGATGGGACGACCTGTTCTCTATCTCGCTCCGTGCCAGCGATGGGACCACCTGTTCGGTCTCTCGCTCTGTGCCAGCGATGGGACCACCTGTTCTCTATCTCGCTCCGTGCCAGCGATGGGGCCACCTGTTCGGTCTCTCGCTCTGTGCCAGCGATGGGAACACCTGTTCACTCTCTCGCTCTGTGCCAGCGATGGGACCACCTGTTCGGTCTCTCGCTCCGTGCCAGCGATGGGACCACCTGTTCACTCTCTCCCTCCATGCCAGCGATGGGACCACCTGTTCGGTCTCTCGCTCTGTGCCAGCGATGGGACCACCTGTTCGGTCTCTCGCTCCGTGCCAGCGATGGGGCCACCTGTTCGGTCTCTCGCTCTGTGCCAGCGATGGGACCACCTGTTCGGTCTCTCGCTCTGTGCCAGCGATGGGACCACCTGTTCTCTCTCTCGCTCCGTGCCAGCGATGGGACCACCTGTTCGGTCTCTCGCTCCGTGCCAGCGATGGGACCACCTGTTCTCTCTCTCGCTCTGTGCCAGCGATGGGACCACCTGTTCTCTCTCTCGCTCTATGCCAGCAATGGGACCACCTGTTCTCTCGCTCGCTCTGTGCCAGCGATGGGACCACCAATTCTCTCTCTCGCTCTGTGCCAGCTATGGGACCACCTGTTCTCTATCTCGCTCCGTGCCAGCGATGGGACCACCTGTTCGGTCTCTCGCTCTGTTCCAGCGATGGGACCACCTGTTCTCTCCCTCGCTCTGTGCCAGTGATGGGACCACCTGTTCGCCCTCTCGCTCCGTGCCAGCGATGGGGCCACCTGTTCGGTCTCTCGCTCCGTGCCAGCGATGGGATCACCTGTTCTCTCGCTCCGTGCCAGCGATGGGACCACCTGTTCACTCTCTCCCTCCGTGCCAGCGATGGGACCACCTGTTCGGTCTCTCGCTCTGTGCCAGCGATGGGGCCACCAGTTCGGTCTCTCGCTCTGTGCCAGCGATGGGACCACCTGTTCGGTCTCTCGCTCTGTGCCAGCGATGGGACCACCTGTTCTCTCTCTCGCTCCGTGCCAGCGATGGGACCACCTGTTCGGTCTCTCGCTCCGTGCCAGCGATGGGACCACCTGTTCACTCTCTCGCTCCGTGCCAGCGATGGGACCACCTGTTCACTCTCTCGCTCTGTGCCAGCGATGGGACCACCTGTTCGGTCTCTCGCTCTGTGCCAGTGATGGGACCACCTGTTCTCTCTCTCGCTCTGTGCCAGCGATGGGACCACCTGTTCTCTCTCTCGCTCTGTGCCAGCGATGGGACCACCTGTTCTCTCGCTCGCTCCGTGCCAGCGATGGGACCACCTGTTCTCTCTCTCGCTCCGTGCCAGCGATGGGACCACCTGTTCACTCTCTCGCTCCGTGCCAGCGATGGGACCACCTGTTCTCTCTCTCGCTCTGTGCCAGCGATGGGACCACCTGTTCTCTCTCTCGCTCTGTGCCAGCAATGGGACCACCTGTTCTCTCGCTCGCTCTGTGCCAGCGATGGGACCACCAATTCTCTCTCTCGCTCTGTGCCAGCGATGGGACCACCTGTTCTCTCTCTCGCTCCGTGCCAGCGATGGGACCACCTGTTCGGTCTCTCGCTCTGTGCCAGTGATGGGACCACCTGTTCACTCTCTCGCTCTGTGCCAGCGATGGGACCACCTGTTCGCCCTCTCGCTCCGTGCCAGCGATGGGGCCACCTGTTCGGTCTCTCGCTCCGTGCCAGCGATGGGATCACCTGTTCACTCTCTCGCTCTGTGCCAGCGATGGGACCACCTGTTCGCCCTCTCGCTCCGTGCCAGCGATGGGACCACCTGTTCGGTCTCTCGCTCCGTGCCAGCGATGGGACCACCTGTTCGCCCTCTCGCTCCGTGCCAGCGATGGGACCAGCTGTTCGGTCTCTCGCTCTGTGCGTGCCAGCGATGGGACCACCTGTTCTCTCTCTCGCTCCGTGCCAGCGATGGGGCCACCTGTTCACTCTCTCGCTCTGTGCGTGCCAGCGATGGGACCACCTGTTCGATCTCTCGCTCAATGCCAGCGATGGGACCACCTGTTCTCTCTCTCGCTCCGTGCCAGCGATGGGACCACCTGTTCGGTCTCTCGCTCTGTGCCAGCGATGGGACCACCTGTTCGCTCTCTCGCTCAATGCCAGCAATGGGACCACCTGTTCTCTCTCTCGCTCCGTGCCAGCGATGGGACCACCTGTTGGGTCTCTCGCTCCGTGCCAGCGATGGGACCACCTGTTCGGTCTCTCGCTCTGTGCCAGCGATGGGACCACCTGTTCTCTCGCTCGCTCCATGCCAGCGATGGGACCACCTGTTCGCTCTCTCGCTCCGTGCCAGCGATGGGACCACCTGTTCTCTCGCTCGCTCTGTGCCAGCGATGGGACCACCTGTTCACTCTCTCGCTCCGTGCCACCGATGGGACCATCTGTTCTCTCTCTCGCTCCGTGCCAGCGATGGGACCACCTGTTCGGTCTCTCGCTCTGTGCCAGCGATGGGACCACCTGTTCTCTCTCTCGCTCCGTGCCAGCGATGGGACCACCTGTTGTCTCTCTCCCTCCATGCCAGCGCTGGGACCACCTGTTCTCTCGCTCGCTCTGCACCAGCGATGGGGCCACCTGTTCACTTTCTCGCTCTGTGCCAGCGATGGGGCCACCTGTTCACTCTCTCGCTCTGTGCCAGCGATGGGACCACCTGTTCGGTCTCTCGCTCCGTGCCAGCGATGGGACCACCTGTTCGCCCTCTCGCTCCGTGCCAGCGATGGGACCACCTGTTCGGACTCTCGCTCCATGCCAGCGATGGGACCACCTGTTCGGTCTCTTGCTCTGTGCCAGCGATGGGACCACATGTTCACTCTCTCGCTCCGTGCCAGCGATGGGACCAGCTGTTCGGTCTCTCGCTCTGTGCCAGCGATGGGACCACCTGTTCGATCTCTCGCTCCGTGCCAGCGATGGGACCACCTGTTCGGTCTCTCGCTCTGTTTCAACGATGGGATCACCTGTTCGGTCTCTCGCTCTGTGCCAGCGATGGGACCACCTGTTCGCACTCTCGCTCAGTGCCAGCGATGGGACCACCTGTTCGGTCTCTCGCTCCGTGCCACTGATGGGACCATCTGTTCTCTCTCTCGCTCCGTGCCAGCGATGGGACCACCTGTTCGGTCTCTCGCTCCGTGCCAGCGATGGGACCACCTGTTCGGTCTCTCGCTCTGTGCCAGCGATGGGACCACCTTTTCTCTCTCTCACTCCATGCCAGCGATGGGACCACCTGTTCGCTCTCTCGCTCCGTGCCAGCGATGGGATCACCTGTTCTCTCGCTCGCTCTGTGACAGCGATGGGACCACCTGTTCACTCTCTCGCTCCGTGCCACCGATGGGACCATCTGTTCTCTCTCTCGCTCCGTGCCAGCAATGGGACCACCTGTTCGGTCTCTCGCTCTGTGCCAGCGATGGGACCACCTGTTCGGTCTCTCGCTCCGTGCCAGCGATGGGACCACCTGTTCGGTCTCTCGCTCTGTTCCAGCGATGGGACCACCTGTTCTCTCTCTCGCTCTGTGCCAGCGATGGGACCACCTGTTCGGTCTCTCGCTCTGTGCCAGCGATGGGACCACCTGTTCTCTCTCTCGCTCCATGCCAGTGATGGGACCACCTGTTCGCTCTCTCGCTCCGTGCCAGCGATGGGACCACCTGTTCTCTCCCTCGCTCTGCACCAGCGATGGGGCCACCTGTTCACTCTTTCGCTCTGTGCCAGCGATGGGACCACCTGTTCGGTCTCTCGCTCTGTGCCAGCGATGGGATCACCTGTTCGGTCTCTCGCTCCGTGCCAGCGATGGGACCACCTGTTCGCCCTCTCGCTCCATGCCAGCGATGGGACCACCTGTTCGCCCTCTCGCTCCGTGCCAGCGATGGGACCACCTGTTCGGTCTCTCGCTCCATGCCAGCGATGGGACCACCTGTTCGCCCTCTCGCTCTCTGCCAGCGATGGGACCACCTGTTCACTCTCTCGCTCCGTGCCAGCGATGGGACCACCTGTTCACTCTCTCGCTCTGTGCCAGCGATGGGACCACCTGTTCACTCTCTCGCTCCGTGCCAGCGATGGGACCACATGTTCACTCTCTCGCTCTGTGCCAGCGATGGGACCACCTGTTCTCTCAGTCGCTCCGTGCCAGCGATGGGACCACCTGTTCTCTCAGTCGCTCCGTGCCAGCGATGGGACCACCTGTTCACTCTCTCGCTCTGTGCCAGCGATGGGACCACCTGTTCACTCTCTCGCTCCGTGCCAGCGATGGGACCACCTGTTCTCTCACTCGCTCCGTGCCAGCGATGGGACCACCTGTTCTCTCAGTCGCTCCGTGCCAGCGATGGGACCACCTGTTCTCTCTCTCGCTCTGTGCCAGCGATGGGACCACCTGTTCTCTCACTCGCTCCGTGCCAGCGATGGGACCACCTGTTCTCTTACTCGCTCCGTGCCAGCGATGGGACCACCTGTTCTCTCTCTCGCTCTGTGCCAGCGATGGGACCACCTGTTCTCTCTCTCTCGCTCCGTGCCAGCGATGGGACCACCTGTTCTCTCACTCGTTCCGTGCCAGCGATGGGACCACCTGTTCGGTCTCTCGCTCCGTGCCAGCGATGGGACCACCTGTTCGGTCTCTCGCTCCGTGCCAGCGATGGGACCACCTTTTCGGTCTCTCGCTCTGTGCCAGCGATGGGACCACCTGTTCGGTCTCTCGCTCCGTGCCAGCGATGGGACCACCTGTTCGGTCTATCGCTCCGTGCCAGCGATGGGACCACCTTTTCGGTCTCTCGCTCCGTGCCAGCGATGGGACCACCTGTTCGGTCTCTCGCTCCGTGCCAGCGATGGGACCACCTGTTCTCTCGCTCGCTCCGTGCCAGCGATGGGACCACCTGTTCGCCCTCTCGCTCCGTGCCAGCGATGGGACCACCTGTTCTCTCGCTCGCTCTGTGCCAGCGATGGGACCATCTGTTCGGTCTCTCGCTCTGTGCCAGCGATGGGACCACCTGTTCGGTCTCTCGCTCTGTGCCAGCGATGGGACCACCTGTTCTCTCGCTCGCTCTGTGCCAGCGATGGGACCACCTGTTCGCTCCCTCGCTCTGCACCAGCGATGGGACGACCTGTTCTCTATCTCGCTCCGTGCCAGCGATGGGACCACCTGTTCGGTCTCTCGCTCTGTGCCAGCGATGGGAACACCTGTTCACTCTCTCGCTCTGTGCCAGCGATGGGACCACCTGTTTGGTCTCTCGCTCTCTGCCAGCGATGGGACCACCTGTTCTCTATCTCGCTCCGTGCCAGCGATGGGGCCACCTGTTCGGTCTCTCGCTCTGTGCCAGCGATGGGAACACCTGTTCACTCTCTCGCTCTGTGCCAGCGATGGGACCACCTGTTCGGTCTCTCGCTCCGTGCCAGCGATGGGACCACCTGTTCACTCTCTCCCTCCATGCCAGCGATGGGACCACCTGTTCGGTCTCTCGCTCTGTGCCAGCGATGGGACCACCTGTTCGGTCTCTCGCTCCGTGCCAGCGATGGGGCCACCTGTTCGGTCTCTCGCTCTGTGCCAGCGATGGGACCACCTGTTCGGTCTCTCGCTCTGTGCCAGCGATGGGACCACCTGTTCTCTCTCTCGCTCCGTGCCAGCGATGGGACCACCTGTTCGGTCTCTCGCTCCGTGCCAGCGATGGGACCACCTGTTCACTCTCTTGCTCCGTGCCAGAGATGGGACCACCTGTTCACTCTCTCGCTCTGTGCCAGCGATGGGACCACCTGTTCTCTCTCTCGCTCTGTGCCAGCGATGGGACCACCTGTTCTCTCTCTCGCTCTGTGCCAGCGATGGGACCACCTGTTCTCTCGCTCGCTCCGTGCCAGCGATGGGACCACCTGTTCTCTCTCTCGCTCCGTGCCAGCGATGGGACCACCTGTTCACTCTCTCGCTCCGTGCCAGCGATGGGACCACCTGTTCTCTCTCTCGCTCTGTGCCAGCGATGGGACCACCTGTTCTCTCTCTCGCTCTGTGCCAGCAATGGGACCACCTGTTCTCTCGCTCGCTCTGTGCCAGCGATGGGACCACCAATTCTCTCTCTCGCTCTGTGCCAGCTATGGGACCACCTGTTCTCTATCTCGCTCCGTGCCAGCGATGGGACCACCTGTTCGGTCTCTCGCTCTGTTCCAGCGATGGGACCACCTGTTCTCTCCCTCGCTCTGTGCCAGCGATGGGACCACCTGTTCGGTCTCTCGCTCCGTGCCAGTGATGGGACCACCTGTTCACTCTCTCGCTCTGTGCCAGCGATGGGACCACCTGTTCGCCCTCTCGCTCCGTGCCAGCGATGGGGCCACCTGTTCGGTCTCTCGCTCCGTGCCAGCGATGGGATCACCTGTTCTCTCGCTCCGTGCCAGCGATGGGACCACCTGTTCACTCTCTCCCTCCGTGCCAGCGATGGGACCACCTGTTCGGTCTCTCGCTCTGTGCCAGCGATGGGGCCACCAGTTCGGTCTCTCGCTCTGTGCCAGCGATGGGACCACCTGTTCGGTCTCTCGCTCTGTGCCAGCGATGGGACCACCTGTTCTCTCTCTCGCTCCGTGCCAGCGATGGGACCACCTGTTCGGTCTCTCGCTCCGTGCCAGCGATGGGACCACCTGTTCACTCTCTCGCTCCGTGCCAGCGATGGGACCACCTGTTCACTCTCTCGCTCTGTGCCAGCGATGGGACCACCTGTTCGGTCTCTCGCTCTGTGCCAGTGATGGGACCACCTGTTCTCTCTCTCGCTCTGTGCCAGCGATGGGACCACCTGTTCTCTCTCTCGCTCTGTGCCAGCGATGGGACCACCTGTTCTCTCGCTCGCTCCGTGCCAGCGATGGGACCACCTGTTCTCTCTCTCGCTCCGTGCCAGCGATGGGACCACCTGTTCACTCTCTCGCTCCGTGCCAGCGATGGGACCACCTGTTCTCTCTCTCGCTCTGTGCCAGCGATGGGACCACCTGTTCTCTCTCTCGCTCTGTGCCAGCAATGGGACCACCTGTTCTCTCGCTCGCTCTGTGCCAGCGATGGGACCACCAATTCTCTCTCTCGCTCTGTGCCAGCGATGGGACCACCTGTTCTCTCTCTCGCTCCGTGCCAGCGATGGGACCACCTGTTCGGTCTCTCGCTCTGTGCCAGTGATGGGACCACCTGTTCACTCTCTCGCTCTGTGCCAGCGATGGGACCACCTGTTCGCCCTCTCGCTCCGTGCCAGCGATGGGGCCACCTGTTCGGTCTCTCGCTCCGTGCCAGCGATGGGATCACCTGTTCACTCTCTCGCTCTGTGCCAGCGATGGGACCACCTGTTCGCCCTCTCGCTCCGTGCCAGCGATGGGACCACCTGTTCGGTCTCTCGCTCCGTGCCAGCGATGGGACCACCTGTTCGCCCTCTCGCTCCGTGCCAGCGATGGGGCCACCTGTTTGGTCTCTCGCTCCGTGCCAGCGATGGGATCACCTGTTCTCTCGCTCCGTGCCAGCGATGGGACCACCTGTTCGCTCCCTCGCTCTGTGCCAGCGATGGGACCACCTGTTCGGTCTCTCGCTCTGTGCCAGCGATGGGACCACCTGTTCTCTCTCTCGCTCCGTGCCAGCGATGGGACCACCTGTTCGGTCTCTCGCTCCGTGCCAGCGATGGGACCACCTGTTCACTCTCTCGCTCCGTGCCAGCGATGGGACCACCTGTTCACTCTCTCGCTCTGTGCCAGCGATGGGACCACCTGTTCGGTCTCTCGCTCTGTGCCAGTGATGGGACCACCTGTTCTCTCTCTCGCTCTGTGCCAGCGATGGGACCACCTGTTCTCTCTCTCGCTCTGTGCCAGCGATGGGACCACCTGTTCTCTCGCTCGCTCCGTGCCAGCGATGGGACCACCTGTTCTCTCTCTCGCTCCGTGCCAGCGATGGGACCACCTGTTCACTCTCTCGCTCCGTGCCAGCGATGGGACCACCTGTTCTCTCTCTCGCTCTGTGCCAGCGATGTGACCACCTGTTCTCTCTCTCGCTCTGTGCCAGCAATGGGACCACCTGTTCTCTCGCTCGCTCTGTGCCAGCGATGGGACCACCAATTCTCTCTCTCGCTCTGTGCCAGCGATGGGACCACCTGTTCTCTCTCTCGCTCCGTGCCAGCGATGGGACCACCTGTTCGGTCTCTCGCTCTGTGCCAGTGATGGGACCACCTGTTCACTCTCTCGCTCTGTGCCAGCGATGGGACCACCTGTTCGCCCTCTCGCTCCGTGCCAGCGATGGGGCCACCTGTTCGGTCTCTCGCTCCGTGCCAGCGATGGGATCACCTGTTCACTCTCTCGCTCTGTGCCAGCGATGGGACCACCTGTTCGCCCTCTCGCTCCGTGCCAGCGATGGGACCACCTGTTCGGTCTCTCGCTCCGTGCCAGCGATGGGACCACCTGTTCGCCCTCTCGCTCCGTGCCAGCGATGGGGCCACCTGTTCGGTCTCTCGCTCCGTGCCAGCGATGGGATCACCTGTTCTCTCGCTCCGTGCCAGCGATGGGACCACCTGTTCGCTCCCTCGCTCTGTGCCAGCGATGGGACCACCTGTTCGGTCTCTCGTTCCGTGCCAGCGATGGGACCACCTGTTCGGTCTCTCGCTCCGTGCCAGCGATGGGACCACCTGTTCGGTCTCTCGCTCCGTGCCAGCGATGGGACCACCTGTTCGGTCTCTCGCTCCGTGCCAGCGATGGGACCACCTGTTCGGTCTCTCGCTCCATGCCAGCGATGGGACCACCTGTTCGGTCTCTCGCTCCATGCCAGCGATGGGACCACCTGTTCTCGCTCTCGCTCCGTGCCAGCGATGGGGCCACCTGTTCGGTCTCTCGTCCGTGCCAGCGATGGGGCCACCTGTTCGGTCTCTCGCTCCATGCCAGCGATGGGACCACCTGTTCTCGCTCTCGCTCCGTGCCAGCGATGTGACCACCTGTTCGGTCTCTCGCTCCGTGCCAGTGATGGGACCACCTTTTCGGTCTCTCGCTCTGTGCCAGCGATGGGACCACCTGTTCTCTCGCTCGCTCTGTGCCAGCGATGGGACCACGTGTTCGGTCTCTCGCTCTGTGCCAGCGATGGGACCACCTGTTCTCTCGCTCCGTGCCAGCGATGGGACCACCTGTTCTCTCGCTCCGTGCCAGCGATGGGACCACCTGTTCTCTCGCTCCGTGCCAGCGATGGGACCACCTGTTCGGTCTCTCGCTCTGTCCCAGCGATGTGACCAGCTGTTCGGTCGCTCCCTCCGTGCCAGCGATGGGACCACCTGTTCTCTCGCTCCGTGCCAGCGATGGGACCACCTGTTCTCTCGCTCTGTCCCAGCGATGTGACCAGCTGTTCGGTCTCTCGCTCCGTGCCAGCGATGGGACCACCTGTTCGGTCTCTCGCTCTGTGCCAGCGATGGGACCACCTGTTCACTCTCTCGCTCTGTGCCAGCGATGGGACCACCTGTTCGGTCTCTCGCTCTGTGCCAGCGATGGGACCACCTGTTCACTCTCTCGCTCTGTGCCAGCGATGGGACCAGCTGTTCGGTTTCTCGCTCCGTGCCAGCGATGGGACCACCTGTTCGGTCTCTCGCTCTGTGCCAGCGATGGGACCACCTGTTCACTCTCTCGCTCTGTGCCAGCGATGGGACCACCTGTTCGCCCTCTCGCTCAGTGCCAGCGATGGGACCACCTGTTCGCCTTCTCGCTCCGTGCCAGCGATGGGACCACCTGTTCACTCTCTCGCTCTGTGCCAGCGATGGGACCACCTGTTCTCTCTCTCGCTCCGTGCCAGCGATGGGACCACCTGTTCGCCCTCTCGCTCAGTGCCAGCGATGGGACCACCTGTTCTCTCTCTCGCTCCGTGCCAGCGATGGGACGACCTGTTCTCTCCCTCGCTCTGCACCAGCGATGGGGCCACCTGTTCGCCCTCTCGCTCCGTGCCAGCGATGGGACCACCTGTTCGCCCTCTCGCTCTGTGCCAGCGATGGGACGACCTGTTCTCTATCTCGCTCTGTGCCAGCGTTGGGACCACCAGTTCTCTCGCTCGCTCCGTGCCAGCGATGAGCCACCTGTTCGGTCTCTCGCTCCGTGCCAGCGATGGGACCACCTGTTCTCTCGCTCGCTCCGTGCCAGCGATGGGACCACCTGTTCGGTCTCTCGCTCCGTGCCAGCGATGGGACCACCTGTTCGGTCTCTCGCTCCGTGCCAGCGATGGGACCACCTGTTCACTCTCTCGCTCCATGCCAGCGATGGGACCACCTGTTCGGTCTCTCGCTCTGTGACAGCGATGGGACCACCTGTTCGCCCTCTCGCTCCGTGCCAGCGATGGGACCACCTGTTCGGTCTCTCGCTCCATGCCAGCGATGGGACCACCTGTTCACTCTCTCGCTCCATGCCAGCGATGGGACCACCTGTTCACTCTCTCGCTCTGTGCCAGCGATGGGACCACCTGTTCGGTCTCTCGCTCCGTGCCACCGATGGGACCACCTGTTCTCTCGCTCGCTCCGTGCCAGCGATGGGACCACCTGTTCTCTTGCACGCTCCGTGCCAGCGATGGGACCACCTGTTCGGTCTCTCGCTCTGTGCCAGCGATGGGACCACCTGTTCTCTCTCTCGCTCCGTGCCAGCGATGGGACCACCTGTTCTCTCGCTCGCTCTGTGCCAGCGATGGGAACACCTGTTCTCTCGCTCGCTCCGTGCCAGCGATGGGACCACCTGTTCACTCTCTCGCTCTGTGCCAGCGATGGGACCACCTGTTCGGTCTCTCGCTCTGTTCCAGCGATGGGACCACCTGTTCTCTCTCTCGCTCCGTGCCAGCGATGGGACCACCTGTTCGGTCTCTCGCTCTGTTCCAGCGATTGGACCACCTGTTCTCTCTCTCGCTCCGTGCCAGCGATGGGACCACCTGTTCTCTCTCTCGCTCTGTGCCAGCGATAGGACCACCTGTTCGGTCTCTCGCTTCATGCCAGCGATGAGACCACCTGTTCACCCTCTCGCTCCGTGCCAGCGATGGGACCACCTGTTCGGTCTTTCTCTCCGTGCCAGCGATGGGGCCACCTGTTCGGTCTCTCGCTCCGTGCCAGCGATGGGGCCACCTGTTCGGTCTCTCGCGCTGTGCCAACGATGGGACCACCTGTTCACCCTCTCGCTCTGTTCCATCGATGGGACAACCTGTTCTCTCTCTCGCTCTGTGCCAGCGATGGGACCACCTGATCGGTCTCTCGCTTCATGCCAGCGATGAGACCACCTGTTCGCCCTCTCGCTCCGTGCCAGCGATGGGACCACCTGTTCGGTCTCTCGCTCCATGCCAGCGATGGGACCACCTGTTTGGTCTCTTGCTCTGTGCCAGCGATGGGACCACATGTTCACTCTCTCGCTCCGTGCCAGCGATGGGACCAGCTGTTCAGTCTCTCGCTCTGTGCCAGCGATGGGACCACCTGTTCGATCTCTCGCTCCGTGCCAGCGATGGGACCACCTGTTAGGTCTCTCGCTCTGTTTCAACGATGGGATCACCTGTTCGGTCTCTCGCTCTGTGCCAGCGATGGGACCACCTGTTCGCACTCTCGCTCAGTGCCAGCGATGGGACCACCTGTTCGGTCTCTCGCTCCGTGCCACTGATGGGACCATCTGTTCTCTCTCTCGCTCCGTGCCAGCGATGGGACCACCTGTTCGGTCTCTCGCTCCGTGCCAGCGATGGGACCACCTGTTCGGTCTCTCGCTCTGTGCCAGTGATGGGACCACCTGTTCTCTCGCTCGCTCTGTGCCAGCGATGGGACCACCTGTTCGCTCTCTCGCTCCGTGCCAGCGATGGGACCACCTGTTCTCTCGCTCGCTCTGTGACAGCGATGGGACCACCTGTTCACTCTCTCGCTCCGTGCCACCGATGGGACCATCTGTTCTCTCTCTCGGTCCGTGCCAGCAATGGGACCACCTGTTCGGTCTCTCGCTCTGTGCCAGCGATGGGACCACCTGTTCGGTCTCTCGCTCCGTGCCAGCGATGGGACCACCTGTTCGGTCTCTCGCTCTGTTCCAGCGATGGGACCACCTGTTCTCTCTCTCGCTCTGTGCCAGCGATGGGACCACCTGTTCGGTCTCTCGCTCTGTGCCAGCGATGGGACCACCTGTTCTCTCTCTCGCTCCATGCCAGTGATGGGACCACCTGTTCGCTCTCTCGCTCCGTGCCAGCGATGGGACCACCTGTTCTCTCCCTCGCTCTGCACCAGCGATGGGGCCACCTGTTCACTCTTTCGCTCTGTGCCAGCGATGGGACCACCTGTTCGGTCTCTCGCTCTGTGCCAGCGATGGGATCACCTGTTCGGTCTCTCGCTCCGTGCCAGCGATGGGACCACCTGTTCGCCCTCTCGCTCCATGCCAGCGATGGGACCACCTGTTCGCCCTCTCGCTCCGTGCCAGCGATGGGACCACCTGTTCGGTCTCTCGCTCCATGCCAGCGATGGGACCACCTGTTCGCCCTCTCGCTCTCTGCCAGTGATGGGACCACCTGTTCACTCTCTCGCTCCGTGCCAGCGATGGGACCACCTGTTCACTCTCTCGCTCTGTGCCAGCGATGGGACCACCTGTTCACTCTCTCGCTCCGTGCCAGCGATGGGACCACATATTCACTCTCTCGCTCCGTGTCAACGATGGGACCACCTGTTCGGTCTCTCGCTCTGTGCCAGCGATGGGACCACCTGTTCTCTCACTCGCTCCGTGCCAGCGATGGGACCACCTGTTCTCTCAGTCGCTCCGTGCCAGCGATGGGACCACCTGTTCTCTCTCTCGCTCTGTGCCAGCGATGGGACCACCTGTTCTCTCACTCGCTCCGTGCCAGCGATGGGACCACCTGTTCTCTCACTCGCTCCGTGCCAGCGATGGGACCACCTGTTCTCTCTCTCGCTCTGTGCCAGCGATGGGACCACCTGTTCTCTCTCTCTCGCTCCGTGCCAGCGATGGGACCACCCGTTCTCTCACTCGTTCCGTGCCAGCGATGGGACCACCTGTTCGGTCTCTCGCTCCGTGCCAGCGATGCGACCACCTGTTCGGTCTCTCGCTCCGTGCCAGCGATGGGACCACCTTTTCGGTCTCTCGCTCTGTGCCAGCGATGGGACCACCTGTTCTCTCTCTCGCTCTGTGCCAGCGATGGGACCACCTGTTCGGTCTCTCGCTTCATGCCAGCGATGAGACCACCTGTTCGGTCTCTCGCTCTGTGCCAGCGAAACGACCACCTGTTCGGTCTCTCGCTCCATGCCAGCGATGGGACCACCTGTTCGGTCTCTTGCTCTGTGCCAGCGATGGGACCACATGTTCACTCTCTCGCTCCGTGCCAGCGATGGGACCAGCTGTTCGGTCTCTCGCTCTGTGCCAGCGATGGGACCACCTGTTCGATCTCTCGCTCCGTGCCAGCGATGGGACCACCTGTTCGGTCTCTCGCTCTGTTTCAACGATGGGATCACCTGTTCGGTCTCTCGCTCTGTGCCCGCGATGGGACCACCTGTTCGCACTCTCGCTCAGTGCCAGCGATGGGACCACCTGTTCGGTCTCTCGCTCCGTGCCACTGATGGGACCATCTGTTCTCTCTCTCGCTCCGTGCCAGCGATGGGACCACCTGTTCGGTCTCTCGCTCCGTGCCAGCGATGGGACCACCTGTTCGGTCTCTCGCTCTGTGCCAGCGATGGGACCACCTGTTCTCTCGCTCGCTCTGAGCCAGCGATGGGACCACCTGTTCGCTCTCTCGCTCCGTGCCAGCGATGGGACCACCTGTTCTCTCTCTCGCTCTGTGCCAGCGATGGGACCACCTGTTCTCTCAGTCGCTCCGTGCCAGCGATGGGACCACCTGTTCTCTCTCTCGCTCTGTGCCAGCGATGGGACCACCTGTTCTCTCACTCGCTCCGTGCCAGCGATGGGACCACCTGTTCTCTCACTCGCTCCGTGCCAGCGATGGGACCACCTGTTCTCTCTCTCGCTCTGTGCCAGCGATGGGACCACCTGTTCTCTCTCTCTCGCTCCGTGCCAGCGATGGGACCACCTGTTCTCTCACTCGCTCCGTGCCAGCGATGCGACCACCTGTTCGGTCTCTCGCTCCGTGCCAGCGATGGGACCACCTTTTCGGTCTCTCGCTCTGTGCCAGCGATGGGACCACCTGTTCTCTCTCTCGCTCTGTGCCAGCGATGGGACCACCTGTTCGGTCTCTCGCTTCATGCCAGCGATGAGACCACCTGTTCGGTCTCTCGCTCTGTGCCAGCGAAACGACCACCTGTTCGGTCTCTCGCTCAATGCCAGCGATGGGACCACCTGTTCGGTCTCTTGCTCTGTGCCAGCGATGGGACCACATGTTCACTCTCTCGCTCCGTGCCAGCGATGGGACCAGCTGTTCGGTCTCTCGCTCTGTGCCAGCGATGGGACCACCTGTTCTCTCACTCGCTCCGTGCCAGCGATGGGACCACCTGTTCTCTCACTCGCTCCGTGCCAGCGATGGGACCACCTGTTCTCTCTCTCGCTCTGTGCCAGCGATGGGACCACCTGTTCTCTCTCTCTCGCTCCGTGCCAGCGATGGGACCACCTGTTCTCTCACTCGCTCAGCGCCAGCGATGCGACCACCTGTTCGGTCTCTCGCTCCGTGCCAGCGATGGGACCACCTTTTCGGTCTCTCGCTCTGTGCCAGCGATGGGACCACCTGTTCTCTCTCTCGCTCTGTGCCAGCGATGGGACCACCTGTTCGGTCTCTCGCTTCATGCCAGCGATGAGACCACCTGTTCGGTCTCTCGCTCTGTGCCAGCGAAACGACCACCTGTTCGGTCTCTCGCTCAATGCCAGCGATGGGACCACCTGTTCGGTCTCTTGCTCTGTGCCAGCGATGGGACCACATGTTCACTCTCTCGCTCCGTGCCAGCGATGGGACCAGCTGTTCGGTCTCTCGCTCTGTGCCAGCGATGGGACCACCTGTTCGATCTCTCGCTCCGTGCCAGCGATGGGACCACCTGTTCGGTCTCTCGCTCTGTTTCAACGATGGGATCACCTGTTCGGTCTCTCGCTCTGTGCCCGCGATGGGACCACCTGTTCGCACTCTCGCTCAGTGCCAGCGATGGGACCACCTGTTCGGTCTCTCGCTCCGTGCCACTGATGGGACCATCTGTTCTCTCTCTCGCTCCGTGCCAGCGATGGGACCACCTGTTCGGTCTCTCGCTCCGTGCCAGCGATGGGACCACCTGTTCGGTCTCTCGCTCTGTGCCAGCGATGGGACCACCTGTTCTCTCGCTCGCTCTGTGCCAGCGATGGGACCACCTGTTCGCTCTCTCGCTCCGTGCCAGCGATGGGACCACCTGTTCTCTCGCTCGCTCTGTGACAGCGATGGGACCACCTGTTCACTCTCTCGCTCCGTGCCACCGATGGGACCATCTGTTCTCTCTCTCGCTCCGTGCCAGCAATGGGACCACCTGTTCGGTCTCTCGCTCTGTGCCAGCGATGGGACCACCTGTTCGGTCTCTCGCTCCGTGCCAGCGATGGGACCACCTGTTCGGTCTCTCGCTCTGTTCCAGCGATGGGACCACCTGTTCTCTCTCTCGCTCTGTGCCAGCGATGGGACCACCTGTTCGGTCTCTCGCTCTGTGCCAGCGATGGGACCACCTGTTCTCTCTCTCGCTCCATGCCAGTGATGGGACCACCTGTTCGCTCTCTCGCTCCGTGCCAGCGATGGGACCACCTGTTCTCTCCCTCGCTCTGCACCAGCGATGGGGCCACCTGTTCACTCTTTCGCTCTGTGCCAGCGATGGGACCACCTGTTCGGTCTCTCGCTCTGTGCCAGCGATGGGATCACCTGTTCGGTCTCTCGCTCCGTGCCAGCGATGGGACCACCTGTTCGCCCTCTCGCTCCATGCCAGCGATGGGACCACCTGTGCGCCCTCTCGCTCCGTGCCAGCGATGGGACCACCTGTTCGGTCTCTCGCTCCATGCCAGCGATGGGACCACCTCTTCGCCCTCTCGCTCTCTGCCAGCGATGGGACCACCTGTTCACTCTCTCGCTCCGTGCCAGCGATGGGACCACCTGTTCACTCTCTCGCTCTGTGCCAGCGATGGGACCACCTGTTCACTCTCTCGCTCCGTGCCAGCGATGGGACCACATGTTCACTCTCTCGCTCCGTGCCAGCGATGGGACCACCTGTTCGGTCTCTCGCTCTGTGCCAGCGATGGGACCACCTGTTCTCTCACTCGCTCCGTGCCAGCGATGGGACCACCTGTTCTCTCAGTCGCTCCGTGCCAGCGATGGGACCACCTGTTCTCTCTCTCGCTCTGTGCCAGCGATGGGACCACCTGTTCTCTCACTCGCTCCGTGCCAGCGATGGGACCACCTGTTCTCTCACTCGCTCCGTGCCAGCGATGGGACCACCTGTTCGGTCTCTCGCTCTGTGCCAGCGATGGGACCACCTGTTCTCTCTCTCTCGCTCCGTGCCAGCGATGGGACCACCTGTTCTCTCACTCGTTCCGTGCCAGCGATGGGACCACCTGTTCGGTCTCTCGCTCCGTGCCAGCGATGGGACCACCTGTTCGGTCTCTCGCTCCGTGCCAGCGATGGGACCACCTTTTCGGTCTCTCGCTCTGTGCCAGCGATGGGACCACCTGTTCGGTCTCTCGCTCCGTGCCAGCGATGGGACCACCTGTTCGGTCTCTCGCTCCGTGCCAGCGATGGGACCACCTTTTCGGTCTCTCGCTCCGTGCCAGCGATGGGACCACCTGTTCGGTCTCTCGCTCTGTGCCAGCGATGGGACCACCTGTTCTCTCGCTCGCTCCGTGCCAGCGATGGGACCACCTGTTCGCCCTCTCGCTCCGTGCCAGCGATGGGACCACCTGTTCTCTCGCTCGCTCTGTGCCAGCGATGGGACCACCTGTTCGGTCTCTCGCTCTGTGCCAGCGATGGGACCACCTGTTCGGTCTCTCGCTCTGTGCCAGCGATGGGACCACCTGTTCTCTCGCTCGCTCTGTGCCAGCGATGGGACCACCTGTTCGCTCCCTCGCTCTGCACCAGCGATGGGACGACCTGTTCTCTATCTCGCTCCGTGCCAGCGATGGGACCACCTGTTCGGTCTCTCGCTCTGTGCCAGCGATGGGAACACCTGTTCACTCTCTCGCTCTGTGCCAGCGATGGGACCACCTGTTTGGTCTCTCGCTCTCTGCCAGCGATGGGACCACCTGTTCTCTCTCTCGCTCCGTGCCAGCGATGGGACGACCTGTTCTCTATCTCGCTCCGTGCCAGCGATGGGACCACCTGTTCTGTCTCTCGCTCTGTGCCAGCGATGGGAACACCTGTTCACTCTCTCGCTCTGTGCCAGCGATGGGACCACCTGTTCGGTCTCTCGCTCCGTGCCAGCGATGGGACCACCTGTTCACTCTCTCCCTCCATGCCAACGATGGGACCACCTGTTCGGTCTCTCGCTCTGTGCCAGCGATGGGACCACCTGTTCTTTCTCTCGCTCCATGCCAGCGATGGGGCCACCTGTTCGGTCTCTCGCTCTGTGCCAGCGATGGGACCACCTGTTCGGTCTCTCGCTCTGTGCCAGCGATGGGACCACCTGTTCTCTCTCTCGCTCCGTGCCAGCGATGGGACCACCTGTTCGGTCTCTCGCTCCATGCCAGCGATGGGACCACCTGTTCACTCTCTCGCTCCGTGCCAGAGATGGGACCACCTGTTCACTCTCTCGCTCTGTGCCAGCGATGGGACCACCTGTTCGGTCTCTCGCTCTGTGCCAGTGATGGGACCACCTGTTCGGTCTCTCGCTCTGTGCCAGCGATGGGACCACCTGTTCTCTCGCTCGCTCCGTGCCAGCGATGGGACCACCTGTTCTCTCTCTCGCTCCGTGCCAGCGATGGGACCACCTGTTCACTCTCTCGCTCCGTGCCAGCGATGGGACCACCTGTTCTCTCTCTCGCTCTGTGCCAGCGATGGGACCACCTGTTCCCTCTCTCGCTCTGTGCCAGCAATGGGACCACCTGTTCTCTCGCTCGCTCTGTGCCAGCGATGGGACCACCAATTCTCTCTCTCGCTCTGTGCCAGCGATGGGACCACCTGTTCTCTCTCTCGCTCCGTGCCAGCGATGGGACCACCTGTTCGGTCTCTCGCTCTGTTCCAGCGATGGGACCACCTGTTCTCTCTCTCGCTCCGTGCCAGCGATGGGACCACCTGTTCTCTCTCTCGCTCCGTGCCAGCGATGGGACCACCTGTTCGGTCTCTCGCTCCGTGCCAGCGATGGGACCACCTGTTCGGTCTCTCGCTCCATGCCAGCGATGGGGCCACCTGTTCGGTCTCTTGCTCTGTGCCAGCGATGGGACCACCTGTTCGGTCTCTCGCTCTGTGCCAGCGATGGGACCACCTGTTCTCTCTCTCGCTCCGTGCCAGCGATGGGACCACCTGTTCGGTCTCTCGCTCCATGCCAGCGATGGGACCACCTGTTCACTCTCTCGCTCCGTGCCAGAGATGGGACCACCTGTTCACTCTCTCGCTCTGTGCCAGCGATGGGACCACCTGTTCGGTCTCTCGCTCTGTGCCAGTGATGGGACCACCTGTTCGGTCTCTCGCTCTGTGCCAGCGATGGGACCACCTGTTCTCTCGCTCGCTCCGTGCCAGCGATGGGACCACCTGTTCTCTCTCTCGCTCCGTGCCAGCTATGGGACCACCTGTTCACTCTCTCGCTCCGTGCCAGCGATGGGACCACCTGTTCTCTCTCTCGCTCTGTGCCAGCGATGGGACCACCTGTTCTCTCTCTCGCTCTGTGCCAGCAATGGGACCACCTGTTCTCTCGCTCGCTCTGTGCCAGCGATGGGACCACCAATTCTCTCTCTCGCTCTGTGCCAGCGATGGGACCACCTGTTCTCTCTCTCGCTCCGTGCCAGCGATGGGACCACCTGTTCGGTCTCTCGCTCTGTTCCAGCGATGGGACCACCTGTTCTCTCTCTCGCTCCGTGCCAGCGATGGGACCACCTGTTCTCTCTCTCGCTCCGTGCCAGCGATGGGACCACCTGTTCGGTCTCTCGCTCCGTGCCAGCGATGGGACCACCTGTTCGGTCTCTCGCTCTGTTCCAGCGATGGGACCACCTGTTCGGTCTCTCGCTCCGTGCCAGCGATGGGACCACCTGTTCGGTCTCTCGCTCCGTGCCAGCGATGTGACCACCTGTTCTCTCTCTCGCTCCGTGCCAGCGATGGGACCACCTGTTCGGTCTCTCGCTCTGTTCCAGCGATGGGACCACCTGTTCTCTCTCTCGCTCCGTGCCAGCGATGGGACCACCTGTTCTCTCTCTCGCTCCGTGCCAGCGATGGGACCACCTGTTCGGTCTCTCGCTCCGTGCCAGCGATGGGACCACCTGTTCGGTCTCTCGCTCTGTTCCAGCGATGGGACCACCTGTTCGGTCTCTCGCTCCGTGCCAGCGATGGGACCACCTGTTCGGTCTCTCGCTCCGTGCCAGCGATGTGACCACCTGTTCGCCCTCTCGCTCCGTGCCAGCGATGGGACCACCTGTTCGCCCTCTCGCTCCATGCCAGCGATGGGACCACCTGTTCGGTCTCTCTCTCCGTGCCAGTGATGGGACCACCTGTTCACTCTCTCGCTCTGTGCCAGCGATGGGACCACCTGTTCGGTCTCTCGCTCCGTGCCAGCGATGGGATCACCTGTTCTCTCGCTCCGTGCCAGCGATGGGGCCACCTGTTCGGTCTCTCGCTCCGTGCCAGCGATGGGACCACCTGTTCGGTCTCTCGCTCGGTGCCAGCGATGGGACCACCTGTTCGGTCTCTCGCTCCGTGCCAGCGATGGGACCACCTGTTCGGTCTCTCGCTCCGTGCCAGCGATGGGACCACCTGTTCGGTCTCTCGCTCCGTGCCAGCGATGGGACCACCTGTTCGGTCTCTCGCTCCGTGCCAGCGATGGGACCACCTGTTCGGTCTCTCGCTCGGTGCCAGCGATGGGACCACCTGTTCGGTCTCTCGCTCCGTGCCAGCGATGGGACCACCTGTTCGGTCTCTCGCTCCGTGCCAGCGATGGGACCACCTGTTCGGTCTCTCGCTCCGTGCCAGCGATGGGACCACCTGTTCGGTCTCTCGCTCCATGCCAGCGATGGGACCACCTGTTCTCGCTCTCGCGCCGTGCCAGCGATGGGGCCACATGTTCGGTCTCTCGCGCTGTGCCAGCGATGGGACCACCTGTTCGGTCTCTCGTCCGTGCCAGCGATGGGATCACCTGTTCTCTCGCTCGCTCCGTGCCAGCGATGTGACCAGCTGTTCGGTCTCTCGCTCCGTGCCAGTGATGGGACCACCTTTTCGGTCTCTCGCTCTGTGCCAGCGATGGGACCACCTGTTCTCTCGCTCCGTGCCAGCGATGGGACCACCTGTCCTCTTGCTCCGTGCCAGCGATGGGACCACCTGTTCGGTCTCTCGCTCTGTCCCAGCGATGTGACCAGCTGTTCGGTCTCTCGCTCCGTGCCAGCGATGGGACCACCTGTTCTCTCGCTCCCTCCGTGCCAGCGATGGGACCACCTGTTCGGTCTCTCGCTCTGTGCCAGCGATGGGACCACCTGTTCACTCTCTCGCTCTGTGCCAGCGATGGGACCACCTGTTCGCCCTCTCGCTCAGTGCCAGCGATGGGACCACCTGTCCGCCTTCTCGCTCCGTGCCAGCGATGGGACCACCTGTTCTCTCTCTCGCTCCGTGCCAGCGATGGGACCACCTGTTCGCCCTCTCGCTCAGTGCCAGCGATGGGACCACCTGTTCTCTCTCTCGCTCCGTGCCAGCGATGGGACGACCTGTTCTCTCCCTCGCTCTGCACCAGCGATGGGGCCACCTGTTCGCCCTCTCGCTCCGTGCCAGCGATGAGACCACCTGTTCGCCCTCTCGCTCTGTGCCAGCGATGGGACCACCTGTTCTCTCTCTCGCTCCGTGCCAGCGATGGGACGACCTGTTCTCTCCCTCGCTCTGCACGAGCGATGAGACCACCTGTTCGGTCTCTCGCTCCGTGCCAGCGATGGGACCACCTGTTCTCTCGCTCGCTCCGTGCCAGCGATGGGACCACCTGTTCGGTCTCTCGCTCCGTGCCAGCGATGGGACCACCTGTTCGGTCTCTCGCTCCGTGCCAGCGATGGGACCACCTGTTCACTCTCTCGCTCCATGCCAGCGATGGGACCACCTGTTCGGTCTCTCGCTCTGTGCCAGCGATGGGACCACCTGTTCGCCCTCTCGCTCCGTGCCAGCGATGGGACCACCTGTTCGGTCTCTCGCTCCATGCCAGCGATGGGACCACCTGTTCACTCTCTCGCTCCGTGCCAGCGATGGGACCACCTGTTCACTCTCTCGCTCTGTGCCAGCGATGGGACCACCTGTTCGGTCTCTCGCTCCATGCCACCGATGGGACCACCTGTTCTCTCGCTCGCTCCGTGCCAGCGATGGGACCACCTGTTCTCTAGCACGCTCCGTGCCAGCGATGGGACCACCTGTTCGGTCTCTCGTTCTGTGCCAGCGATGGGACCACCTGTTCTCTCTCACGCTCCGTGCCAGCGATGGGACCACCTGTTCTCTCGCTCGCTCTGTGCCAGCGATGGGAACACCTGTTCTCTCGCTCGCTCCGTGCCAGCGATGGGACCACCTGTTCACTCTCTCGCTCTGTGCCAGCGATGGGACCACCTGTTCGGTCTCTCGCTCTGTTCCAGCGATGGGACCACCTGTTCTCTCTCTCGCTCCGTGCCAGCGATGGGACCACCTGTTCGGTCTCTCGCTCTGTTCCAGCGATTGGACCACCTGTTCTCTCTCTCGCTCCGTGCCAGCGATGGGACCACCTGTTCTCTCTCTCGCTCTGTGCCAGCGATAGGACCACCTGTTCGGTCTCTCGCTTCATGCCAGCGATGAGACCACCTGTTCACCCTCTCGCTCCGTGCCAGCGATGGGACCACCTGTTCGGTCTTTCTCTCCGTGCCAGCGATGGGACCACCTGTTCTCTCGCTCCGTGCCAGCGATGGGACCACCTGTTCGCCCTCTTGCTCCGTTCCAGCGATGGGACCACCTGTTCGGTCTCTCGCTCCGTGCCAGCGATGGGACCACCTGTTCACTCTCTCGCTCCGTGCCAGCGATGGGGCCACCTGTTCGGTCTCTCGCGCTGTGCCAACGATGGGACCACCTGTTCACCCTCTCGCTCTGTTCCATCGATGGGACAACCTGTTCTCTCTCTCGCTCTGTGCCACCGATGGGACCACCTGTTCGGTCTCTCGCTTCCTGCCAGCGATGAGACCACCTGTTCGGTCTCTCGCTCTGTGCCAGCGATAGGACCACCTGTTCGGTCTCTCGCTTCATGCCAGCGATGAGACCACCTGTTCACCCTCTCGCTCCGTGCCAGCGATGGGACCACCTGTTCGGTCTCTCGCTCCGTGCCAGCGATGGGACCACCTGTTCGGTCTCTCGCTCCGTGCCAGCGATGGGACCACCTGTTCGGTCTCTCGCTCCATGCCAGCGATGGGACCACCTGTTCTCGCTCTCGCTCCGTGCCAGCGATGGGGCCACATGTTCGGTCTCTCGCGCTGTGCCAGCGATGGGGCCACCTGTGCGGTCTCTCGTCCGTGCCAGCGATGGGATCACCTGTTCTCTCGCTCGCTCCGTGCCAGCGATGTGACCAGCTGTTCGGTCTCTCGCTCCGTGCCAGTGATGGGACCACCTTTTCGGTCTCTCGCTCTGTGCCAGCGATGGGACCACCTGTTCTCTCGCTCCGTGCCAGCGATGGGACCACCTGTTCTCTCGCTCCGTGCCAGCGATGGGACCACCTTTTCGGTCTCTCGCTCCGTGCCGGCGATGGGACCACCTGTTCTCTCGCTCCCTCCGTGCCAGCGATGGGACCACCTGTTCGGTCTCTCGCTCTGTGCCAGCGATGGGACCACCTGTTCACTCTCTCGCTCTGTGCCAGCGATGGGACCACCTGTTCGCCCTCTCGCTCAGTGCCAGCGATGGGACCACCTGTTCGCCTTCTCGCTCCGTGCCAGCGATGGGACCACCTGTTCACTCTCTCGCTCTGTGCCAGCGATGGGACCACCTGTTCTCTCCCTCGCTCTGCACCAGCGATGAGACCACCTGTTCGATCTCTCGCTCCGTGCCAGCGATGGGACCACCTGTTCTCTCGCTCGCTCCGTGCCAGCGATGGGACCACCTGTTCGGTCTCTCGCTCCGTGCCAGCGATGGGACCACCTGTTCGGTCTCTCGCTCCGTGCCAGCGATGGGACCACCTGTTCACTCTCTCGCTCCATGCCAGCGATGGGACCACCTGTTCGGTCTCTCGCTCTGTGCCAGCGATGGGACCACCTGTTCGCCCTCTCGCTCCGTGCCAGCGATGGGACCACCTGTTCGGTCTCTCGCTCCATGCCAGCGATGGGACCACCTGTTCACTCTCTCGCTCCGTGCCAGCGATGGGACCACCTGTTCACTCTCTCGCTCTGTGCCAGCGATGGGACCACCTGTTCGGTCTCTCGCTCCGTGCCAGCGATGGGACCACCTGTTCGCCCTCTCGCTCTGTGCCAGCGATGGGACGACCTGTTCTCTATCTCGCTCTGTGCCAGCGTTGGGACCACCTGTTCTCTCGCTCGCTCCGTGCCAGCGATGAGACCACCTGTTCGGTCTCTCGCTCAGTGCCAGCGATGGGACCACCTGTTCTCTCGCTCGCTCCGTGCCAGCGATGGGACCACCTGTTCGGTCTCTCGCTCCGTGCCAGCGATGGGACCACCTGTTCGGTCTCTCGCTCCGTGCCAGCGATGGGACCACTTGTTCACTCTCTCGCTCCATGCCAGCGATGGGACCACCTGTTCGGTCTCTCGCTCTGTGCCAGCGATGGGACCACCTGTTCGCCCTCTCGCTCCGTGCCAGCGATGGGACAACCTGTTCGGTCTTTCGCTCCATGCCAGCGATGGGACCACCTGTTCACTCTCTCGCTCCGTGCCAGCGATGGGACCAGCTGTTTACTCTCTCGCTCTGTGCCAGCGATGGGACCACCTGTTCGGTCTCTCGCTCCGTGCCACCGATGGGACCACCTGTTCTCTCACTCGCTCCGTGCCAGCGATGGGACCACCTGTTCTCTTGCACGCTCCGTGCCAGCGATGGGACCACCTGTTCGGTCTCTCGCTCTGTGCCAGCGATGGGACCACCTGTTCTCTCTCTCGCTCCGTGCCAGCGATGGGACCACCTGTTCTCTCGCTCGCTCTGTGCCAGCGATGGGAACACCTGTTCTCTCGCTCGCTCCGTGCCAGCGATGGGACCACCTGTTCTCTCTCTCGCTCTGTGCCAGCGATAGGACCACCTGTTCGGTCTCTCGCTTCATGCCAGCGATGAGACCACCTGTTCACCCTCTCGCTCCGTGCCAGCGATGGGACCACCTGTTCGGTCTTTCTCTCCGTGCCAGCGATGGGACCACCTGTTCTCTCGCTCCGTGCCAGCGATGGGACCACCTGTTCGCCCTCTTGCTCCGTTCCAGCGATGGGACCACCTGTTCGGTCTCTCGCTCCGTGCCAGCGATGGGGCCACCGGTCTCTCGCGCTGTGCCAACGATGGGACCACCTGTTCACCCTCTCGCTCTGTTCCATCGATGGGACAACCTGTTCTCTCTCTCGCTCTGTGCCAGCGATGGGACCACCTGTTCGGTCTCTCGCTTCATGCCAGCGATGAGACCACCTGTTCGGTCTCTCGCTCTGTGCCAGCGATAGGACCACCTGTTCGGTCTCTCGCTTCATGCCAGCGATGAGACCACCTGTTCACCCTCTCGCTCCGTGCCAGCGATGGGACCACCTGTTCGTTCTCTCGCTCTGTGCCAGCGATGGGACCACCTGTTCGGTCTCTCGCTCCGTGCCAGCGATGGGACCACCTGTTCGGTCTCTCGCTCCGTGCCAGCGATCGGACCACCTGTTCGGTCTCTCGCTCTGTGCCAGCGATGGGACCACCTGTTCTCTCTCTCGCTCCGTGCCAGCGATGGGACCACCTGTTCTCTCTCTCGCTCTGTGCCAGCGATGGGACCACCTGTTCGGTCTCTCGCTCCGTGCCAGCGATGGGACCACCTGTTCACTCTCTCGCTCCATGCCAGCGATGGGACCACCTGTTCGGTCTCTCGCTCTGTGCCAGCGATGGGACCACCTGTTCGGTCTCTCGCTCCGTGCCAGCGATGGGACCACCTGTTCGGTCTCTCGCTCTGTGCCAGCGATGGGACCACCTGTTCGGTCTCTCGCTCTGTGCCAGCGATGGGACCACCTGTTCTCTCTCTCGCTCCGTGCCAGCGATGGGACCACCTGTTCGCCCTCTCGCTCCGTGCCAGCGATGGGACCACCTGTTCGCCCTCTCGCTCCGTGCCAGCGATGGGGCCACCTGTTCACTCTCTCGCTCCGTGCCAGCGATGGGACCACCTGTTCACTCTCTCGCTCCGTGCCAGCGATGGGACCACATGTTCTCTCGCTCGCTCCGTACCAACGATGGGACCACCTGTTCGGTCTCTCGCTCCGTGCCAACGATGGGACCACCTGTTCGGTCTCTCTCTCCGTGCCAGCGATGGGACCACCTGTTCTCTCCCTCGCTCTGTGCCAGCGATGGGACCACCTGTTATCTCTCTCGCTCCGTGCCAGCGATGGGACCACCTGTTCGCTCCCTCGCTCTGTGCCAGCGATGGGACCACCTGTTCGGTCTCTCGCTCCGTGCCAGCGATGGGACCACCTGTTCACTCTCTTGCTCTGTGCCAGCGATGGGACCACCTGTTCGGTCTCTCGCTCTGTGCCAGCGATGGGACCACCTGTTCGCTCTCTCGCTCCGTGCCAGCGATGGGGCCACCTGTTCGGTCTCTCGCTCTGTGCCAGCGATGGGACCACCTGTTCACTCTCTCGCACCGTGCCAGCGATGGGACCACCTGTTCGGTGTCTCGCTCCGTGCCAGCGATGGGATCACCTGTTCAGTCTCTCGCTCCGTGCCAGCGATGGGACCACCTGTTCGGTCTCTCGCTCTGTGCCAGCGATGGGACCACCTGTTCTCTCACTCGCTCCGTGCCAGCGATGGGACCACCTGTTCTCTCACTCGCTCCGTGCCAGCGATGGGACCACCTGTTCGGTCTCTCTCTCTGTGCCAGCGATGGGACCACCTGTTCGGTCTCTCGCTCTGTGCCAGCGATGGGACCACCTGTTCGGTCTCTCTCTCCGTGCCAGCGATGGGACAACCTGTTCGGTCTCTCGCTCTGTACCAGCGATGGGGCCAGCAGTGGAGTTCGTGTGACCCAGCTGAAGGCATGCGAAGGAGGTTAATTAGCATTAATTAGCAGAATAATATTATTCATTCGCCGATAGTGGGCAAGACTCTGTTTTATTGACCCTCCGCAATTGCCCTTGAATTAAGTGTTTCTCGCTCGGCCATACCAGAGAGGGGTAGTTAAGATTCAACCAAGTCGCTGTGCGGCGTCTGGAGTCACGTGTAGGCCAGACCGGGGCAAGCCCAGCAGATTTCCCCCTCTAAAGGGGGCAGTAGTGAACCAGAAGGTTCATCGTCCCTGGGAATGGAGGGATTTTCTTACGAGAAGAGGTCGAGTAGGTTGGGCCTGTCCTCATTGGGAGTTTAGAAGAATGAGAGGCGACCTTATTGAGACGTATCGGATTCTCAGGGGGTTTGACAGGGTCGATGCTGAGAGGTTGTTTCCCCTTGTGGGAGAGTCTGGGACCAGAGGACAGAATCTCAGAGTGAGGAGGGGGGGTCGCCCATTTCAGACAGAGATGAGGAGGAATTTCTTCTCTCAGAGGGGACTGAATCTGTGGAATTCTTTACCGCAGAGAGGTGTAGAGGCCGGGTCGCTAAGTATGTTCGAGGCCGAGATTGTTAATCAGTGAGGCGATCGAGGGTTATGGGGGATGAGGCGGGAAAGTGGAGTTGAGGATTGTCACATCAGATCAGTCACGGTCTCATTGAACGGCGGAGCAGACACGATGGGCCCAATGGCCTACTTCTACCCCCTACGTCCTCCTTCTGAGGTGGGCGGGCTTCAGGGAAATTGGGCAGATTCCAAGCAGGAAGGTAATTCGGGCAATAATCTTTGACCGTCCCTTATCTGCGCTGGTGCATGATTGAGATTCAATCTCTGTTTCGCACATTGATGGCTGCAATAAAGTCGTTCCAGAGGCAATCAAGATCACCAAGCCTCGCCCCGATGGACGGCAAGCGTTTAAATCTGAGAGGCAGCGCTCAGCTTCTGCCAGTTACTGAAAGCTCCTGCCTCACGAAGGCAACGATGGATCGCCACAAATTCCACTGGCTAAACGTTTTGATTTTCTCGGCAGTTGCTGTCCGGCGGGCAAGGTGAGAGTTCACGATTGGCTGGCCGGCTCTCTCTCTCTCTCGGCTGGATTTTGCGGGTCTCGATTTGCTCGTGGCGTTCCCGTGGGTTGCTTAACCTGCCCGCTCCCCGCTCTCAACTGGGTATCACAAGCCGCGACCGGCCTCCAGGAGGGGGGGGGGGGGGGATGTGACGCCACTCGACGGGGTGTCACACGAGGCTCGCAAGAATCGATCCAGGGCGGCACTGGTACCTCACGGCGTCTGGGACCAGGGTTCGATTCCCGGCTTGGGCCACTGTCTGTGCGGAGTCAGTGCGTCTGTGTGGGTTTCCTCCGGGTGCTCCGGTTTCCTCCCACAGTCCAAAGATGTGCAGGTTAGGTGGATTGGCCGTGCTAAATTGTCCCTTAGTGTCCAAAGATGTGCAGGTTAGGTGGATTGGCCGTGCTAAATTGCCCTTAGTGTTCAAAGATGTGCAGGGAAGGTGGATTGGCCATGCTAAATTGCCCCTTAGTGTCCAAAGATGTGCAAGTTAGGTGGATTGGCTGTGCTAAATTGTCCCTTAGTGTCCAAAGATGTGCAGGATAGGTGGATTGGCCGTGCTAAATTGTCCCTTAGTGTCCAAAGATGTGCAGGTTAGGTGGATTGGCCGTGCTAAATTGTCCCTTAGTGTCCAAAGATGTGCAGGATAAGTGGATTGGCCGTGCTAAATTGTCCCTTAGTGTCCAAAGATGTGCAGGTTAGGTGGATTCGCCGTGCTAAATTGCCCCCTAGTGTCCAAAGATGTGCAAGTTAGGTGGATTGGCCATGCTAAATTGTCCCTTAGTGTCCAAAGATGTGCAGGATAGGTGGATTGGCCGTGCTAAATTGTCCCGTAGTGTCCAAAGATGTGCAGGATAGGTGGATTGGCCGTGCTAAATTGTCCCTTAGTGTCCAAAGATGTGCAGGATAGGTGGATTGGCCATGCTAAATTGTCCCTTAGTGTCCAAAGATGTGCAGGATAGGTGGATTGGCCATGCTAAATTGTCCCTTAGTGTCCAAAGATGTGCAGGTTAGGTGGATTGGCCGTGCTAAATTGTCCCTTAGTGTCCAAAGATGTGCAGGTTAGGTGGATTGGCCGTGCTAAATTGTCCCTTAGTGTCCAAAGATGTGCAGGATAGGTGGATTGGCCGTGCTAAATTGTCCCTTAGTGTCCAAAGATGTGCAGGTTAGGTGGATTGGCCGTGCTAAATTGCCCTTAGTGTTCAAAGATGTGAAGGGAAGGTGGATTGGCCATGCTAAATTGCCCCTTAGTGTCCAAAGATGTGCAAGTTAGGTGGATTGGCTGTGCTAAATTGTCCATTAGTGTCCAAAGATGTACAAGTTAGGTGGATTGGCCGTGCTAAATTGCTCCTTAGTGTCCAAAGATGTGCAGGTTAGGTGGATTGGCCGTGCTAAATTGTCCCTTAGTGTCCAAAGATGTGCAGGTTAGGTGGATTGGCCGTGCTAAATTGCCCCTTAGTGTCCAAAGATGTGCAGGTTAGGTGGATTGGCCGTGCTAAATTGTCCCTTAGTGTCCAAAGATGTGCAGGATAGGTGGATTGGCCGTGCTAAATTGTCCCTTAGTGTCCAAAGATGTGCAGGTTAGGTGGATTGGCCGTGCTAAATTGTCCCTTAGTGTCCAAAGATGTGCAGGTTAGGTGGATTGGCCGTGCTAAATTGTCCCTTAATGTCCAAAGATGTGCAGGATAGGTGGATTGGCCGTGCTAAATTGTCCCTTAGTGTCCAAAGATGTGCAGGTTAGGTGGATTGGCCGTGCTAAATTGTCCCTTAGTGTCCAAAGATGTGCAGGTTAGGTGGATTGGCCGTGCTAAATTGCCCCTTAGTGTCCAAAGATGTGCAGGTTAGGTGAATTGGCCGTGCTAAATTGTCCCTTAGTGTCCAAAGATGTGCAAATTAGGTGGATTGGCCGCGCTAAATTGCCCTTAGTGTCCAAAGATGTGCAGGGAAGGTGGATTGGCCATGCTAAATTGCCCCTTAGTGTCCAAAGATGTGCAGGTTAGGTGGATTGGCCATGCTAAATTGTCCCTTAGTGTCCAAAGATGTGCAGGTTAGGTGGATTGGCCGTGCTAAATTACCCCTTAGTGTCCAAAGATGTACAGGTTAGGTGGTTGGGCCATGATAAATTGTCCCTTTGTGTCCAAAGATGTGCAGGTTAGGTGGATTGGCCGTGCTAAATTGTCCCTTAGTGTCCAAAGATGTGCAGATTAGGTAGATTGGCCGTGCTAAATTGTCCCTCAGTGTCCAAAGATGTGCAGATTAGGTAGATTGGCCGTGCTAAATTGTCCCTTAGTGTCCAAAGATGTGCAGGTTAGGTGGATTGGCCGGGCTAAATTGCCCCTTAGTGTCCAAAGATGTGCAGGTTAGGTGGATTGGCCGTGCTAAATTGCCCCTTAGTGTCCAAAGATGTGCAGGTTAGGTGGATTGGCCGTGCTAAATTGCCCCTTAGTGTCCAAAGATGTGCAGGTTAGGTGAATTGGCCGTGCTAAATTGTCTCTTAGTGTCCAAAGATGTGCAGGGTAGGTGGATTGGCCGTGCTAAATTGCTCTCAGTGTCCAAAGATATGCAGGTTAGGTGGATTGGCCGTGCTAAATTGCCCCTTAGTGTCCAAAGATGTGCAGGTTGGGTGGATTGGCCGTGCTAAATTGCTCTCAGTGTCCAAAGATGTGCAGGTTAGGTGGATTGGCCGTGCTAAATTGTCCCTTAGTGTCCAAAGATGTGCAGGTTAGGTGGATTGGCCGTGCTAAATTGTCCCTTAGTGTCCAAAGATATCCAGGTGAAGTGGATTCGCCGTGCTAAATTGCCCCTTAGTGTCCAAAGATATGCAGGTTAGGTGGATTGGCCGTGCTAAATTGTCCCTTAGTGTCCAAAGATATGCAGGTTAGGTGGATTGTCCGTGCTAAATTGTCCCTTAGTGTCCAAAGATGTGCAGGTTTGGTGGATTGGCCGTGCTAAATTGTCCCTTAGTGTCCAAAGATGTGCAGGTTAGGTGGATTGGCCATGCTAAATTGTCCCTTAGTGTCCAAAGATGTGCAGGTTAGGTGGATTGGCCGTGCTAAATTACCCCTTAGTGTCCAATGATGTGCAGATTAGGTAGATTGGCCATGCTAAATTGTCCCTTAGTGTCCAAAGATGTGCACATTAGGTAGATTGGCCGTGCTAAATTGCCCCTTAGTGTCCAAAGATGTGCAGGTTAGGTGCATTGGCCGTGATAAATTGCCCCTTAGTGTCCAAAGATGTGCAGGTTAGATGGATTGGCCGTGCTAAATTGCCCCTTAGTGTCCAAAGATGTGCAGGTTTGGTGGATTGGCCGTGCTAAATTGCTCTCAGTGTCCAAAGATGTGCAGGTTAGGTGGATTGGCCGTGCTAAATTGCCCGTTACGGTCCAAAGATGTGCAGGTTAGGTGGATTGGCCGTGCTAAATTGCCCTTAGTGTCCAAAGATGTGCAGGTTAGGTGGATTGGCCGTGCTAAATTGTCCCTTACTGTCCAAAGATGTGCAGGTTAGGTGGATTGGCCATGCTAAATTGTCCCTTAGTGTCAAAAGATGTGCAGGATAGGTGGATTGGCCGTGCTAAATTGTCCCTTAGTGTCCAAAGATGTGCAGGATAGGTGGATTGGCCGTGCTAAATTGTCCCTTAGTGTCCAAAGATGTGCAGGATAGGTGGATTGGCCATGCTAAATTGTCCCTTAGTGTCCAAAGATGTGCAGGATAGGTGGATTGGCCGTGCTAAATTGTCCCTTAGTGTCCAAAGATGTGCAGGTTAGGTGGATTGGCCGTGCTAAATTGTCCCTTAGTGTCCAAAGATGTGCAGGTTAGGTGGATTGGCCGTGCTAAATTGTCCCTTAGTGTCCAAAGATGTGCAGGATAGGTGGATTGGCCGTGCTAAATTGTCCCTTAGTGTCCAAAGATGTGCAGGTTAGGTGGATTGGCCGTGCTAAATTGCCCTTAGTGTTCAAAGATGTGAAGGGAAGGTGGATTGGCCATGCTAAATTGCCCCTTAGTGTCCAAAGATGTGCAGGTTAGGTGGATTGGCCGTGCTAAATTGTCCCTTAGTGTCCAAAGATGTGCAGGATAGGTGGATTGGCCGTGCTAAATTGTCCCTTAGTGTCCAAAGATGTGCAGGTTAGGTGGATTGGCCGTGCTAAATTGTCCCTTAGTGTCCAAAGATGTGCAGGTTAGGTGGATTGGCCGTGCTAAATTGTCCCTTAATGTCCAAAGATGTGCAGGATAGGTGGATTGGCCGTGCTAAATTGTCCCTTAGTGTCCAAAGATGTGCAGGTTAGGTGGATTGGCCGTGCTAAATTGTCCCTTAGTGTCCAAAGATGTGCAGGTTAGGTGGATTGGCCGTGCTAAATTGCCCCTTAGTGTCCAAAGATGTGCAGGTTAGGTGAATTGGCCGTGCTAAATTGTCCCTTAGTGTCCAAAGATGTGCAAATTAGGTGCATTGGCCGTGATAAATTGCCCCTTAGTGTCCAAAGATGTGCAGGTTAGATGGATTGGCCGTGCTAAATTGCCCCTTAGTGTCCAAAGATGTGCAGGTTTGGTGGATTGGCCGTGCTAAATTGCTCTCAGTGTCCAAAGATGTGCAGGTTAGGTGGATTGGCCATGCTAAATTGCCCCTTAGTGTCCAAAGATGTGCAGGTTAGGTGGATTGGCCATGCTAAATTGCCCTTAGTGTCCAACGATGTGCAGGTTAGGTGGATTGGCCGTGCTAAATTGCCCGTTACTGTCCAAATATGTGCAGGTTAGGTGGATTGGCCGTGCTAAATTGCCCTTAGTGTCCAAAGATGTGCAGGTTAGGTGGATTGGCCGTGCTAAATTGTCCCTTACTGTCCAAAGATGTGCAGGTTAGGTGGATTGGCCGTGCTAAATTGCCCTTAGTGTCCAAAGATGTGCAGGTTAGGTGGATTGGCCGTGCTAAATTGCCCTTAGTGTCCAAAGATGAGCAGGTTGGGTGGATTGGCCGTGCTAAATTGTCCCTTAGTGTCCAAAGATATGCAGGTTAGGTGAATTGGCCGTGCTAAATTGTCCCTTAGTGTCCAAAGATGTGCAGGTTCGGTGGGATTACGGATATCGGGCGGGGGGAGTGGGCCGAGGTGGGGGTGCTCTTTCAGAGAGTCGGTGCAGACTCGATGGGCTGAATGGCCTCCTTCTATGGTTCGATGGTTCTGTGGAGAAGGGAGTTCAGATCCGGAGAAATTGGGACTGTTCGCCTTGGAGCAGAGAAGACCGAGAAGAGACTCGATCGAGGGGTTCAAAATCAGGAGGATGGGCTCGGGGACGGAGAGGGTGGCGGGCGGGCGGACGGGCGGGAGGGGGTGGGGGGGGCATTCGGCCCATCGAGTTGCCGCCGGAGGATGGCCATACTCAATAGGAGCAGGAGAACGTGGTGCCGTTGCTAACGTCACTGGGCTAGTAACCCAGAGGCTGCGGCCTGAGGGGACAGGGCTTCCAAACCCACCACGGGGCAGCTGGTTAGAAATTTTCATGCCATTGACAAACGCGGGAATTATGAATCAAGCCTAAGTGACGGCGGTCGTGACAACCATCATCGATTGTCGTCCAAAACCCATCTGGTTCGCTAATGTCCCCTTTCGGGAGAGAAATCTGCCGTCCTTACCCCTGTCGGGCCTACGCGTGGCTCCAGATCCCCCCCACCCACCCCGAGCGCTCACGGCAATGTGGTCGACTCTGAACCGCCCCTCTCTGAAGTGGCCCAGAGAGCCCCACCCGGTTCAAAGGGCAATTGGGGGGGGGGGGCAACAACTGCTGGGCCTTGCGAGGAAATAAATGACAGAAAAGGCCCATTCGATAAGATCGTGACAGATCTGACGGTGGCCTTAACTCCACTGCCCTGTTTGCCCCCTCTACCACCACCTCCCATCCCGCCCGCTTCCCCCCCCCCCTCTCCCGCCCACCTGCTACCCCCTATGGTTGACATATCTGCCTGACCCAATCACCTGGCCTCCACTGCCCTCTGAGGAAGACAGATTCCTCCCGATCTCCCGCTTTCATTGACCGACGCGACGCAGACATTGGCCGCACCAAGAAACAAGGGATATTTATATCCGTCTGTATCTGGCACAGTTGCTTCAAAGTGTTGTTGAGCGCTTGAGGATAGTTCATGGGCGGGGAGAGTCTCCGGTTATCTGGCCTGGGCGGCGGCGGATTCCTGAGGCACAGCACGGTCCCACTCGCAGTGTGGAGCTGGGCCGATCCCTCCATCTGCTTCCGGGCGGGTTCGGGGCAGCTCTTCTTTGTGCGGTGCCCAGCGGCCGCAGGTGGAGGTGGGCGGCAGTTCCGCTGGCATTCCCGGTGGCAGTGGGTGAGATGGGACTGAGTTGCTCCGCTGGCCCCCTTCAATCGCATTTTGATGTTTCACGTTTCTTTTGACTTTCTACGGACCATGATGCCTTTTGGGAACGACCTTTAAAATCTATCCCGCGCTGTTCTGGTTTGGTTAACGCGAAGAGACACCTCTGTCCGAATGGGCCGCACAAGTCGATGTGTGGGACGCTCCAGTCGAAACATGTCAAGTTGTGCCGAGTTAGTTGACAGTCATGGTTCTGGGAGGAGCTGTCGAAGGAGACCACAGCCCGCCTTGTGGCAGACGCACGGCCCCCTCCGTGTCGTCGCTGGTGGAGGGGCCCAACGTTTAAGATGGTGGACGGGGTGCCGATGAAGCGGGCCTGCTTCGGCCTGGATGGTGTCGAGCTTCTTGGGCAGAGGCGGGAACCCTGCGGCTCCACCGAGAGGGTGGGGGGGGACACAGGCGATGCCTGGGTTCTGAGTGCGGGCCCCCACGAGACATTGTGTTGCCCGTTGCCCGCCCGGTTCGCATCCCGCCGGTTCCCGTCATTGTCGGGTTTTCTCCCCGACCGGTCTGGCTGAAGTGATTCGCCCGTGAAGCGAGGGGGGGGTGAAGCGAGGGGGGGTGAAGCGAGGGGGGGTGAAGCGAGGGGGAGTGAAGCGAGGGGGGGTGAAGCCAGGGGCGGTGAAGCGAGGGGGAGTGAAGCGAGGGGGGGTGAAGCGAGGGGGGGTGAAGCGAGGGGGGGGAAGCGAGGGGGGGTGAAGCGAGGGGGGGTGAAGCGAGGGGGGGTGAAGCGAGGGGCGGTGAAGCGAGGGGGAGTGAAGCGAGGGGGGGTTGAAGCGAGGGGGGGTGAAGCGAGGGGGGGTAAGCGAGGGGGAGTGAAGCGAGGGGGAGTGAAGCGAGGGGGGGTGAAGCGAGGGGGGTGAAGCGAGGGGGAGTGAAGCGAGGGGGGGTGAAGCGAGGGGGAGTGAAGCGAGGGGGGGTGAAGCGAGGGGGGTGAAGCGAGGGGGAGTGAAGCGAGGGGGGGGTGAAGCGAGGGGGGGTGAAGCGAGGGGGGGTGAAGCGAGGGGGGTGAAGCGAGGGGGGGTGAAGCGAGGGGGGTGAAGCGAGGGTGGTGAAGCGAGGGGGAGTGAAGCGAGGGGGAGTGAAGTGAGGGGGAGTGAAGCGAGGGGAGTGAAGCGAGGGGGGGTGAAGTGAGGGGGAGTGAAGTGAGGGGGAGTGAAGCGAGGGGGAGTGAAGCGAGGGGGGGTGAAGCGAGGGGGAGTGAAGCGAGGGGGGGTGAAGCGAGGGGGAGTGAAGCGAGGGGGGGTGAAGCGAGGGGGGGTGAAGCGAGGGGGGGTGAAGCGAGGGGGGTGAAGCGAGAGGGGGTGAAGCGAGGGGGAGTGAAGCGAGGGGGGTGAAGTGAAGGGGAGTGAAGCGAGGGGGGGTGAAGTGAGGGGGGTGAAGCGAGGGGGAGTGAAGTGAAGGGGAGTGAAGCGAGGGGGGGTGAAGTGAGGGGAGTGAAGCGAGGGGGGGTGAAGTGAAGGGGAGTGAAGCGAGGGGGGGTGAAGCGAGGGGGAGTGAAGCGAGGGGGGGTGAAGCGAGGGGGAGTGAAGTGAAGGGGAGTGAAGCGAGGGGGGGTGAAGTGAGGGGGAGTGAAGCGAGGGGGGGTGAAGCGAGGGGGGGTGAAGCGAGGGGGAGTGAAGCGAGGGGGGGTGAAGCGAGGGGGGTGAAGCGAGGGGGGTGAAGCGAGGGGGGGTGAAGCGAGGGGGGTGAAGCGAGGGGGAGTGAAGCGAGGGGGGGTGAAGCGAGGGGGAGTGAAGCGAGGGGGAGTGAAGCGAGGGGGGGTGAAGCGAGGGGGAGTGAAGCGAGGGGGGGTGAAGCGAGGGGGAGTGAAGCGAGGGGGAGTGAAGCGAGGGGGAGTGAAGCGAGGTGGGTGCCGATCGCTCACAACACTGACTGTGAGAGCCGTGGGGGGCGATTCTCCGATATGGAGGCCAAGTGCGAACAGGGCCCGGGCACGACCTATTCTGGCCCCCTCAGGGGGGCCACGGCGCTGGAGTTGGGGCAGCCCAATCCTGCGCATGCGCGGTGAACTCCTTACGCACGCCGGCCCCTCACCAACATGGGGCCGGTGTTCTGGGGCCGCACGCGGAAGGAGGTAGGCCCGGGGGAAGAGGCCGGCCCGCCGATCGGTGGGCCCCGATCGCAGGCCAGACCCCATCGGAGGCCACCCCGGTGAAGGAGCCCCCCTCCCTCCCCCACAGGCCCCCCCCCCCCCCCCCCCAGCGTTCCCGCAGAGTTCCCGCCGGCAGCGACCAGGGGTGGACGGCGCCGGCGGGAACCTGTCGTGTCGTAGCGGGCCCGGTCCGAATCGCGCGCCGCTGGTTTCCGGGGGGGGGGGGGGGGCGGACCGCGTGCGGGGGTCGGGGCGACGTGGCGCGATGCGCGGGGCCCCCCGGCGATTCCCCCACCCGGCGGGGGGTGGGGGGGGGAGAATAACGCCCAGTGAGCTCCCTCTGTGTCCAGAGGGTCAATATTTATTCTGCGTTGGCCATTTGAAGTCGCGGACAGCTCTGTGAAGATATGAATGATTCAGCATTTTCTGTAACTCGCGATGAAATATTCGGCGTGTGTTAAACGTGTTTAATCTTAGCCACGGGGTCGGGATTAGTGAACGAGCCCCGAGTGCAACCTTGCCCCCCACCCTTGAGGCGAAGGAGGGTCGCCCACACGGCCCACTGACCCGCTGTGTTTGTCCATCGCTGTCCTCGAGCGTTGTTGGAGACGCAGCCATCCCAGCAAGTGGGAAGAGGCTATCCCATCACGCATGCAGATTTCTACACTGCCTTGGCAGTGTTAATGATGTTTCGCACGATGATTTACAGCGATAAGAACTGCGCTGTGAAAGATTAGCTGTATAAATAGAATGTTCCTTCAGGCCGTAAAGCCTAATTGCGGTGGGGTTCGATCAAAGAAAACTGGGCACTTAGTGGTAATGAGGCAAGTCCAGAGGTTGGCGGATTCAGTGAAATGTTTCACCTCACCTCCCCCCCCCCTCCCCCCCCCAACGCCGTGGCGATGAGTGCCAGGAGTGGGGGGGGGGCACGCTCTGACAGCTCAATGGGGATGGCCTCATACGAACGGGCGTCCGAGATAGGAGCCGGGGAAGGTCACTCGGCCCCTCGGGCCTGTCCCGCCGTTGGATAAGGTCGCGACTGATCTGACTGCGGTCTCAGCTCACGTTCCCGGGACCCCTCCCAAGGCCCCCCCCCCCGCCTCCTCCCCGATCATTGCAGATGGAAGCTAAATGTCCCAATGGCGGGGTGAGGGTGGGTGGACGGGGAGGGGTGGTGGTAGGCAAGAGAGATTCCCTCCGGCAGACCCAACGATTCCAACGTTTGGGGGGGGGGGGGGGGGTGCAGCACGGTAGCACAGCGGTTAGCACAGTTGCTTCACAGCTCCAGGGTCCCATGTTCGATTCCGGCCTCGGGCGACAGTCTGTGCGGAATCTGCACATCCTCCCCCGTGTGTGCGTGGGTTTCCTCCGGGTGCTCCGGTTTCCTCCCACAGTCCAAAGATGTGCAGGTTAGGGTGGATTGGCCGCGATAAATTGCCCTTAGTGTCCAAAGGCTCAGGCCCCGCCCAGTTTGATTCTCAACCTCCGGGTTACCCCAGCAAAGCCCCTGGGGGAACCCAGGCCCCGAAGCCACGACCCCTGGCCCCCAGTGCGCCAACCTTCTCTTTGCCCGCACGAAGCAAGATGGGGCCAGACGGCGGCCAGGCGGCGGGAATCCCCCATTCCCGGCCCCACCACACAGTCCAGCAATGCCGGACAACCCGCGGTTCCTTTCCAACAAGCGACGGCGGCAGACGTTCGAGGCGGCGAAAGTCCGCGGCCCTTTCCCGCTATCAATTCGGCGATAAGCCCGCTGCTCGTTCATCTTCAAATGAGCTCATTCGCCAGAGCCAAGGACGGAGCTCCCGAGAGGAGAGGTCAGGGGTAAGCGGGAGAGACCAGTCAGGCCAGCCAGGGGTTGACAGGCTGCCATTCGCACCCCGGTATTTGTTCAGTTTCAAGCTCTCCAAGGACACACGGGGCTCTTCTCATTTAGATGTTTGAAAAATGCGGGAATGTGGGCGTCGCTGGGCGGGCCCAGCGTTTGTCGCCCATCCCTAATGTGCCCCTTGAGAAGGTGGTGGGGGAGCCGCCATCTTGAGCCCGCTGCGTTCCCTGTGGTGTAGGTACACCCACTGTGCTGTTAGGGAGGGAGTTCCAGGGTTTCGACCCAGCGACAGTGAAGGAACGGCCGATATATTTCCCAGACGGGACGGGGAGCGACTCGGAGGGGGACCTCCAGGTGGTGGGGTTCCCAGGTATCTGCTGCCCTCGTCCTTCTAGATGGTAGAGGTGGTGGGTTTGGAAGGTGCTGCCTGAGGAGCCTTGGTGAGTTGCTACCGTGCATCTTGTAGACGGTACACACGGCTGTTACTGTGCGTCGGCGGGGGAGGGAGTGAATGTTTGTGGAAGGGGAGCAATCAAGTGGGGCTGCTTTGTCCTGGATGGTGTTGAGCTTCTTGAGTGTTGTTGGAGCTGCGCTCATCCAGGCAAGTGGAGAGTATTCCCTCACACTCCTGACTTGTGCCTTGTAGATGGTGGACAGGCTTTGGGGGGGGGGGGGTCAGGAGGGGAGTTACCCTCCGCAGGATTCCCAGCCTCTGACCTGCTCTGGGAGCCACAGTATTAATGTGGCTGGGTCCAGTTCAGTTTCTGATCAATGGTAACCCCCAGGATGTTGATCGTGGGGAATGACCTTCACCTCCTTGTAACATTGGCTGTTTTCCTTGTAACATTGGCTGTTTGTCCTCTCTTCTAATCAGGAAGATGAATGCCAAATATTAATTTGATTAATCAACCGTTTCCTTATTGTATGGTTGAGATTAGCTCCTATCTTTCTGAGTTTGCGAACATATGAACGAGGAGCAGAAATAGGCCACCCGGCCCCTCGAGCCTGCTCCACCATTCTATACGACCATTGGCTGATTTGTTGCGACCCCCGACCCCACGTCCCTGGCCCCCATAACCTTTCACCCCCCCCGATAACCTTTCACCCCGGCGACCTCTGCCCTCTAGAAGGACAAGGGCGGCAGATACCCGGGAACCCCACCCCCTCGGAGGTCCCCCTCCGAGTCGCTCACCGCCCCGACTGGGAAATACATCGGCCGCTCCTTCACTGTCGGCGAAATCCTGGAACTCCCTCCCTAACAGCACTGTGGGTGTACCTACACCACACGGGACCGCGGCGGCTCACCCACCACCTTCTGAAGGGGCAACAAATTCTGGGGCCTGGCCAGTGACATGTAAATGAATTTAAAACAATTCATAGGTTTATCTTATGAAGGAACAATCGAACAGGTTGGACCTACTTCCATGAGAGGTGGTCCTATTGACAGAGGATTCTGAGGGGGGGGGGGGGGCGCTGACAGGGTGAGATGCTGGGAGGATGTCCCTCCCCCGTAGGGGAATCTACAACTAGGGGGGGCAGAGTTCCAGAATAAAGGGATTCCCACTTAGATGAAGCTGAGGCGGAACGTCTTCTCCCAGGAGATGGTTGGCGTTTGTAACTCTCCCCCCCCCCCCCCAGCGAATCTGTGTCGTCGATATATTCGAGGCTGCGTTGGGCAGATCGGCAAGAGCCCGGGAGAAGCTCAGGCCACAAATGGGTCAGCCGTGGATCCCATTGAACGGCGCTGGAGGAGGTAGGAGGAGCCAATCCTGCTCCTCGCTCGTGGGCGGGGTTTCTCTCTTCCCGTTGCTTGTCGATGGGATTTCCCGTTGAAGATCCCCCCCCCCCCGCACCACTCACGATTCCGGGAAACACGAGGGCCGGGGGTTGCGTTGCAGCGGCAACAGAGATTCCCGACGGTCGGTCGGTCTGTATCTCGCTGTCAAGCATAACCGCCCCCCCCACACACACAGCTTACGCGCGGGCCTCAGGTTTTGCCGTACCCGTCCCCGAGCTTCCGGAATAATCCGATCTCTTCTCTCTCTTCTCACCCAGGACCTGGCAGCCCCAGGATTGCTACGCTGGCAGCCCGCCAGAGGTACGAGAATCCGATCAAAGATGAGTTCAGCTATTGACTGGACCCCACGCACACACGCACACGCACACAGACACACACACGCACGCACACACACACACACACACACACACACACACACACCTCCAGCTAGACATCAGAGGGTCAGCCAGAGATTGTGGAACCATCATGGGGCCACTGATGTTCAGGGAAGGGGGGGGGGGGGAGGAGCGGGACGGAGGGGGGTGGGGGGGGGGGTGGGTAGCGAGGAACATTTATGGAAAATGGCGACTAGATGGGACAATTAAAGTTTGCGTCGTCACAATTTACGGGCGGGCCGATTTCTGACCCTTTTCAACCTCTTCAACGAGCTTATTCGAGAATTCCTTAGCTCACGAACTCATAATTTTAAAGTGGGTGGGGGGGGGGGTGTTGCCCCTTTAAGACGGAGATGAGGAGAAATATTTTCTCTCAGAGGGGGGGCGGAGTCTCCGGAACTCTCTTCCTCAAAATGGCGGCGGAAGCCGAATCTCGGATATTTCTAAGGCCGAGCTGGAATGATTCTCGATTAACTGTTGTGGGCCCGGGTTTAGAGAACCCCAAAGTGTATCGTGGATTTCCCCCGACCCACAACTTTTACTAGATTGTGGTATGGGGAGCACACGGCCCACTCTCCAGGTGTGGGACAGCAGAAATGGAAAAGTATTTTTTAAAGTAAAACAATGTTTATTCCATGAACTCAAGTTAACTTTTTCTAACATACAGTGAACATCTTAGCAACCATCAATTCAAATACACCCCCCAAAGAATACAACACTAAGTAATCCTTTAAGCTTTCCTTTTAACATCCATACGACTTAAAAACAAAACCTTTAACAGAAGCACATCAGGTTAAAGTCACTACTGAAAACATTTATAATTCTGAATTTACCAAATGATCACGAGATAGTCTTTTGATGGCAGAGAGAACAGCAGTACACCTGCTCTGTCTTGGCTTCAGCTCCAACACTGAAAACGAAACTAAAAAACAGCCAGCAGCAAACAGCCTAAAACAAAAGTAAAAAGCTGACAGACAGCCCAGCTCCACCCCACTCTCTGACATCACTGATAAACACCCACTTCTTAAAGGCACTCTCACTACAGATATTTATATACGCACCCATTTATAAACACCCATTTCTTAAAGGTACAACTCACATGACATAACGAAGGGGTGGAAGGTTATTGGGGTGAAGGTTATCGGGGGGCAACAGGAATGTGGGGTTGAGGTCACAGTCAAATCAGCCATCATTTTATTGCATGGAGGAGTAGAGGGCTGAATGGCCTCATACTGCTCCTCATTAGCATGTTCGCATTACCATACTGTCCACAGTCTCTGGACTCCTATCTCTCT